>NC_034409.1:26288383-26300883 GCF_002078875.1 Numida meleagris | reverse complement strand
TTGAAGCTGTGAAAAAAAAAGCTTTAGATAGGGGCAGAGGTGTTTTTCAGAGAGCCTAGCTGTCATAGTAAGCGCAGACGTACAGTAGTTCCTTCCTCTTTAGCTTAGTTAATCCCAATTACCTGGGCTGTAATAATTTAAACATTTTTTTCTTTTCTTTTTTTTTTTTTTTTTTACAGATCATGTAGCAATCCTGGGCAAGATAGGGTTTTTCAGAGAGCCTAGCTGTCATAGTAAGCGCAGACGTACAGTAGTTCCTTCCTCTTTAGCTTAGTTAATCCCAATTACCTGGGCTGTAATAANTTTTTTTTTTTTTTTTTTTACAGATCATGTAGCAATCCTGGGCAAGATAGGGTACTTTTCAGCAGTCTTGAGAGCGTGGTGGTCAGAAATGAGTTGCCAGTTTATTCATGTAATTAACTTCTCCAGTTGGAGAGGAGTCTTTTCTATGGCAAAATGTATTTATAAAGGATTGAATAAAGTTACACTCTCTATAAAGAAATGGGGAAAGATGTTTGAACAATTCCTCCCAACTGTCTGTTTTAAAAAATATTTTTATTTCAGTTGCTTTAAACAATTTTCTGCTTATTTGCATTTCTATGTTCACTTCATGTGTGTAACAAGTATTTAGCTACAGAAATCAACTAGTATACGAGATACACCTATCTGTGTGTATTCTTGAAATGATAGCAAAGCCTGTGTTTCTGCTAGTGGCGGCACCGTCTGCGACATGCCTGTTTGAACTGCAGTGCTCTTGATTAAATTTGCTAGGATAGAGCTGAGCTTAAGGTTTTGGACAAGGGTTTCCTGAAGCGATAAATTATTTCTTCAGGTGTGCTAAAAGTTGGGATTGTTTGAATGGGCTATTTGCTGTTCCAGGTGTTTCGACCTGTATGGAATATGTACATTTCTGCACTCTGGCAGTTTCAGAAGTGCAGAGGAGGAGATGCACTGTTTGGCACTGTTATTGTTTGATAGGTGCTGAGTTACACATTACCTGATGCCACAGATTTTGCATTAGCATTTTTCTGGATGCATTCTTAGTAAATAAAAGTTTGTCAGCGTGAGGCTGTAATGTAGGAAAATCAAAGTGTAGAAAATTAGGGAAAACAAAAATGCCAAGTATTAGTCTTGTGGCTTTTCAGATGTTACTACGTTTGTAGAAGAACGTTTGGGATCCAGCCATCTGTAGTCAATGAAAGCTACAGACGCAGTCGTACTGGCTGCGGCTTTGAGAGCTGGTGTGAGAGCTCTTCCGGGCTCACCTTAAAAATACACGTTTTCTGCTTTACTCCTCCATGAGGCTTATCCAGGCTTTCAGTAAGTTGGATCCCATAAAAGAAATTTCTTCTGGCGTCCCACCTCTCCTATGGGCCTTCCAATGGGAAGGCAAGGGTGGGTCTGGCAAAGAAGAGAATTAAAGGCACATTTTTCTCCAAAAAAAAAGATACCCTGGAAGTAGAAAGTGCTTAAATCTAGAAAGGGGTTCTATGGAAAAAAAGAGTTCATGGACAAGGAAAAAAAAAACCTCAAGGGTAGTGAGGAGAAGCTTTGAGCCTGGGACAGAAGTGAACTAGGCCTGGGTTAAACAAAGGCTGTGGGGAGACAGCGCTGTCCCGACAGCCATGAATCTGAGCAAGCAGAACAGCAGTGAAGGTTGTTGCAAAAAAAAGGTGTAAAAAGTTGGCCCTGGGTTTGCGGTTTGTAAACCCTGCGGACTCTATAAGCCTTTTTTTTTTTTTTCCTTCTTTCTTTCTTTCTTTTTTTTTTTTTTAAGGGAATTTGCCTGCTAGGCAGGTCTTCCCTAGCTCTCACAGTTCTAATTATTTCCTACTGCCCTAATGCTTTCTCACTATTAAATTCTCCATTGACTGTAATAAAGTCTCCCTACTCTCAAGAGCTTGGAGAGCTGTTTTTTTTTTTCCTTCTTTTTTTCTTTTTTAAAGACTGGGAAAGAGAGGGAGATAGCTACATGGAGAGGGGGTGAGAGGAGTTTGCTTTCCAAGGTGCGGTTTCCCAGGCTGTCATTGCTCAAATAAGAACCTCATTCTGAAATTGGCTGCTCAGTTCTGTGTGGACTGTAGTTACTCAATTCAGGAGGCTTTTGCCACTGTCCTGTGTGTAAGGTGCACGTTTTACAACACAGTGTGCAGTACTCACATAGATAACACTGGCCTGGCCTCTGTAGGGATTTTCTTTCCACTAAGTGAAAATAAATAGCAGTTGGAAATCAATTGTTGTTGGGGGAAGTGAGCTGTTGTTTAATACTTGGGTGAGTGCGACAACATATTACTGAATTTTTGAAGGCAAATGAATGACTGTACCCAGCACTAACCTAGTATTTAATTAGTTTTGAAAAGCTGCAATGGCATGAAAAGGAAAGATGCAGTCGTTACAGCGCGAGGTAGTGTTTAGTCCAAGACTGAATGTGAATGCGGTGCTCTACCTTCAGTACCTTTATCCAACTGTTAGTGACAGCCATCAGATAAAAGGATGCTCATATATACATGTTGTATAACTGTACTGTGATACACAGACGTTGGGCAAAATTGTGGCTTATAATAACCAGTTCAGTATTTTCGGTGATGTTTGTATTGTCAGTGAAAGCTAACTTCAGCACAGACAAATTCATCTGATTTCTTGAGATATTCTCCTGCCTGCCGAGTGTGGCTGTCGTACAGCGAGCAACAGGAGGGTCCCCTTGCCCAACATGCCACAGCAGCTGAGCTGCTGCTGGATCTGCTCTGCCATCAAGAGATCTCCTCTGGGGCAATTTGTAAAACTCCTGTGGTCAGTTTCATAGTGACTGCATGTTCAAAATGGCCTTCAGTGACCCACTCTGTGAGTGCCCACTGAAAAGTTTAGGGATGCAGCCTGAATTCTTTACAATACCATTTCTTCGGTTTGTGATCCACATATGTCTATCCCATTAGTGAACTTTTTAGCCATTTTGAACCATTACTTCACTCACAGCTGCCATCTTCATTCATTAGGCTGTTTGCAATAGTGAAGTGATTAGCTGGCTTTGAAGAAATTATTTTCTACTGTGAAAATTAAGGTTTTTTTGGTCAGAAATGCTGTCAGCTTCCTAAGGCAAACGTGATACGTATTCTTTTTGATGGTGCTGAGATATGCACTGTAGTCACAACTGGAAGTTCAGTTTTCCAGAAATACCATTCCACACAAGATCTGAGCACACCATACATTTTTACATGGAAAACCTATTCAAGTAGATAACAATATATTAAGCCTGTTTATCTAGGTACTTTATTTGACAGTATTTCAATAGCAGTTGACCTAATTAGTGCTTCAGTCGTATTAATTTACTTACATATTTAAAAATGTGCAGAGGGGTAATTTATAGCTCTGCTTAACTCTAGCTTTGAGAGCTAACTGTTTTAGATAAAGTTAAAAAAAACACATTTATGAATATTCTCTAAGCTTGTCTAATTTTTTGCTCTCACACATTCAGCGATGTCCTTCATATTTGGCATTTTGATTTATTAGGCAATCTTAAGTATTAAAGACTTTTAACATACCAGTGCAAGGCTTGGGATGCATTGTGCCTTGTGTCAATGATGAATTAATCCCAGCAGAGCACAAAAGTTACCATTATTTAAGTCTAGCTCCTCACATCCACTTTTACATCATAGTCAAGTTTTTAAGGTAGGATTTTAGGCTGTGTTGTGGGAAGTGTCACAGTGTAAAGTGGAGAAGAGGATGGCACTTAATGCTGCATGCTATACGTGTGTGCTGTCTGTATATAAACAAAAGTGAGCACTTCAGTGCTAGGCTGTGCGTGTGTGGGTGCTGCTTTGATTCAGGAGCCTCTTCACCTGTGCTTGCGGGACTGCTACTGGTTTCCATGTCTGAAGTACTGACAAGTCATAAGCAGGGCACTTTTTAACTAGAATTCTTGCTACTTTGATGCAAAGGTGGGGCCCTCGCAGGGACACGGTGCAAGGCACCAGCCTTGTGTGGCTGTCAGTGCATTGCAAAGTGCCATTGGTAGGCCTAAAGCGATGAGGAGCGCGCTTCTGCAACAAGGCCTCGAGGAGGGAGGTTGGGCTGCACCGAGTCCTGCTGCAGGCCACACCGTGGCCCTGCCCGCCTGTCCCTGCCAGAAGTGGCACCTGGGGGGCGCAGGTGAGAGTGCGGCCTGCGGGAGCCTGACCTGCGACACCCAGGGCCTGGAGGAGGCCTGTGCTGAGGGTGGGGAGGGACCAAACGGGGCTGGCTCTCAGTGCACCCTGTCATAAAGTGAGGGGCTCTAATTGAGCTCCGGCTTTGTATCCTGCTATTTGTACAAATAAAAGACCACATCTTGATGCAAAATAAACACAAAAGCACTGTTGTGACTATAACAGGGAGTCATATACTAATTTATATAATAAGTGGTTGTGCACGCTTTATTCAAGATTATGGCTGCAAGAAATGGCATGAATTGCTGGGTGTGTTTAATGCTGGATTATAGCAATTTGAAACATGTCAAACACATGGCTAATGCCTCATGCTTCACTCATTCTTGCGTAAACCTGCATAGCCACCATCCATTATACCCTTGGTAACAACACAATTCTGCAAGTAAATATTGTTACACTAAGTAACCTTTCAATTCAAGTTGTTTAGGAAGAGAAAATGCAATCTTGTGCAGTCAGTTCCAGTGTCAGTTTAATGTTTCAGAAGGGAAGCGGTGTAGAGAATAAGTATCTGCACCGCGGCGTGCCGGCTTGGAGCACACGCGCGTGCACGTGTGCGCACATGCGCAGACAACTTGTGGGAAGAGGAGTCAGGCTGCAGCTCCCAACTTGATGAGGCCATAGCATTCCTCTGCTGGCCTGGGTGCACCCTGGCAGAATTAAACGTGCAACCTGTAGGGTGACCACACACTAAAATCATCAGCAGTGTGTTTTCTCTTGCAGAGAGCACCAGGCATTTCCCCATAGCTTTGTTTTAAGCGCTGGGCAGCAGAGCTCGTGCTCCCCTTTGGCAGCAGGGCCTGGGGGGTCACTGCAGCACGGTGCTGCCTGCGTGGGCATGGTCACAGGTGGCAGGGAGTGTGGAAGGGGAGAAAGGGGACAAATAAAAGTGTGGATGTCTGGAAATGTATGTCAACAGAGACTTGTGGTTTTTTTTTTTTTTTTTTTGTCCTGTTTGAAATACCAAACTTTCTGTCTTAATATCTGGCAGCCATTGTATTCTTATTCCCTTCATATTTATTTATGACTGTTATGCTAACAACCCGTACTCCTGCTGTAAAAGCAAGAAGTACATCAGTGGCTTAATGAACTGCTGCAGGTTCAAACTGTACCTGAAAATTATTCACCAATAACTGAAATTACTGACACATGGGTATGAGAGATGGTCCTTGTGTAGGTGTTTTCAGTGCCTTAATTTGTGGGGGGTAGAGTTGATTATGTATGTGCATACACGTGCACATGTATGTATATATATACGGATGTATACAGATGTGTGTGTGTCTTCAAGAGAAAAGAAAGAGAATGTTGCTGTGCCCTTGCTTTTTTCAGCAGCCCTTCTATAGTTGGTAGCAGTGAGGAGTCTGTGGACAGCCAGCCCAGGGCATTCCTGAAGCCAAAGTTTCTGTATTGCTTTTAAAAATACCCTTTTAAAAATAGAAAAGCATTTCATTTTTAACATGAAATTCTGGATTCTCTTCCTCATACAAACACTTCAGTATTTCCTCCCCTTTGCTGCCAAATGAATTACCCTCAGTATTGATGGTTGATGTTTGATTCTCTCTCTGCGTAGGGGTTGGGTTGGATCTGTTGTTTCCTATTGCCGGAGCACTGTTACTGGCCACGTTATGCTAAGCCCGGTTCTGCTGGCTCACAGACACTTTAACTTAAAATGCAGAGCCCGAACTGCACTCTAGGGCTTTGCAAGGATACAGAATCCACAAGACATAAAACCCTTTGGTTAACATGAACTGGAAGATGTTTAACCCTTCTCTGCTAATTGTAATGAAAGAGGCAGAGGGGCGTAAAAACCCGGGATTTGACTTTTTTGTGAAATTTCAGTGTTTTCTACTGTTTTGGTTAACTGTCGTGTGCACCCCTTTGCCCTTCTGATGTCGCTGGGCTGAATTACTGCTGTTATTGTCTAAGGAGAGAAATTTTAAAAGATGAACCTGTCTGTTGGCTAAATCTTTGTTTGACTAAAAGAGGATTAATGTTTGGATTTCCCGATTTTCCAAATCCTTGTAACGATACAGTAGATGAAGTGTTTTAAATAGATTCCCACTATGATATACACGTCTTTTTATTCAAAGTAAATATTGTAAAAATCTGAGAGGGATGCCTGCTCCCACCGTTGCGGAATACCCGCATTAGAATTTTCATATCACTACTAAGGGCAATCAGACCCTTTTCTCTGAATATTTTAAACATTGTACATGTAAAATTTATGCCTAATTTGAATACTTATTAGCTGCCTAATCTCAGAAAAGAGTATTAGCTTTGTTTTTGTCTTGTAAAATTCATCACTATGTGTATCACATATTCCATTTCTATTATTTTTCTTAGCTGATGTTGGTGGGAGCGCTCCAGGAGGGCTGTTTGTCCACAAACACATCTGTTTCTGCTGTTGTTTGCTGTGGTGTAACAGCTGCCCACCCTTCCGTCAACCACGTTCGTGTTTGGGCTTCTGGCATCTTGTTTATTTTTGACCAGAGCATCTTCAAATAACTTATATTTTGTTTATTCAACTTTCTTCACACGACACACTCTTGCAGTTTATCTCAGGGGCTCGTGGAGATTTATACGGCGTTTTGATTTATATCCCGTGCACAGTTTAAGTTGCAATCATTCTTTCCCCGTGTTCCTTGCTAGGAAGGGATGCTGTGAGCACTTTGCAAGAGAGCAAATCCCTAAGTTCAGTAATGAGGCTGAGCAGTGGCGTTGCTTCTCGTGCTGTTTGCTTACACCTCACGTGCGCGCGCTTCAGAGGTATCTTTCAGTGTAGCACCGTCGAGGTTGTTGTGGGGACTCGGTGCGTCCGTGTGGTGACAAAGGCAGCGAGGTGCACACTGACGCCGCCGGAGCGGGATGGGACTTGGGTGGCTCTGAGAGCAGGACCTGACCTTTCCATATTACTGATACAAAATGCTCCTCGAGCTGCTGGTTGTGAGGGCACGCCGCTTCTTTATTTACTGCAAAGATTTCAACTGATCTTGGCAGGACATCTCATTGCTATCCTGAAAGTACAGTATATTTATGCAGTGAAAATGATAAAACATTTATTACTGTAGAGAAGGTAATATGCATAATTTATGCTGTTTTTAGCACAATCATTAGTGATATTCTTGATAGATTTTATTTCCAGCTTTCATATCTAATACATGCCTGGAAAATTAATTTTATATCTTTCATTTATTTGCCTATGTTAAAATTGAGTTTTAAGTCATCTTCAAGTGAACAGTTTGATTGCTGCTCATGCATAAGCTTAATTACTTCCCAGGAAGGACAGTATTAAATGTTTTAAATGTCAGAAAAATAAATGAATATCAGCCGTTTGATTAAAAAAATAGGCAATATCTGACGTGTTTGCAGCAGGAGCTTTTTCTTAAAATGCCTCCAAGGCAAAATTTTATTTAGTCACAAAAAAGGAGAAGCCCATTATACTATTTATCATTGGTTGATGCCATATGATTTGTAACACCCTTACAAAATTTTAATTTTGTATGATTAGCTGTGCATCATTAAACAACAGCCTTGCATAAGATACGCTGTAAAATTCTGACAGAATCAAGATAGCGAATGTTTTAAAGAAGGCTGTATAGTCATCCATGGTTGTCAAAGCTGGATAATAGGAAATATAGAGCGGCGCGTGCAGTCGTGCCTTCATTTAAACCGGTTTTATAGGTAGACTTTAAAATGTGTTCGTTCGTAAATGCTATTGACCATGCTGCACGCACGGTGTGTTATTTTGGCTGTTAAATGGAACCGCACAAGGATTGCTTATAGAAACCATAATTCCGGTGATTAGTATCTGTGCGAAGGAGAGTTGGGACCGCGCTCGGTGGTAAATGGCTCTGCGAGGCTCTCCCCGCTCCGAAAGATGCTGTCAGTAATTGGCAGAGAGGGACATCTCGATAATGGAAGTGCGAAGGTGTAACGCGGTGTTAATTGATACTTCTTAATCACTTTTAGGTATTAAGTCATGATGCAGGAATCTGCGACAGAGACAATAAGCAACAGTTCAATGAATCAAAATGGAATGAGCACTCTAAGCAGCCAATTAGATGCTGGCAGCAGAGATGGAAGATCAAGTGGTGACACGAGCACTGAAGTAAGCACAGTGGAACTGCTGCATCTGCAACAACAGCAGGTAAGTTTGTTTGTCGCGCCGGCTGCTCTCACGCGGCCCCGGCTCTCCCGCCGACCCGCGCCCTCCAGGAGCCCCGGGAGCGCGGGGCGGCGGCGGCGGTGGCGGTGGGGGCGGCCCCCCCGGGGGCAGGGGCAGGGCTGGGCAGGGGCAGGGGCAGCGCGGCGCGGAGCGGGGCCGGGCTGGCGGCGGGGTGCGGCGCCCCGCGGGGCGAGCTGCGAGCGGCGCGGTCCCGCGTGGGGCCGGCGCGGTGCGGCGCCCTCCGCCAGAGGGCCACATTCCCTGCGAGAGCGCGGCGCGGCCCGAGCGGCGGCGGCGGCGGGCGGGGTGCGGGCGGCGGGAGCGCTCCGTCAGGAGTGCGTGCGCTCGGAGCTGGGAGCCGCCAGGGGAAGCGGCCCGTCGGCAGAGCGCGGCCCGGCTCGCTTAGAAAACGTTTTTTAAGTTAGTTCGCTTTCTCAGTGAGTTAACGCCGGACGGCTGTTCTGACTAGAAGTGTCACGTTAACCCGTTGTCTGCTTACTGGCGTCCTCTAAACGAGATGCAGTTCAGTTAATGTTTGTGACTTAACGTATCCTTTGAAACCGGGCACGAGCGCAGTCCCTTCCACTTTGCCCAGGAGGAGGCAGCCCCCGCCGGGGCGTGCGGGGCGGTGCGGGGCGGCCCCACCGGGCGCCACTGAGCCCGCAGTGCCCGCGCCCCCCCCCGGCCGCGGCCGGAGCCCCTCGGTACCGGGCCGGCAGCACCGCCTCGCACCGCCCCGCATCGCCCCGCGGCTGTGCGTGCGGAGGGGCTTCGTCACCACACCGGCTACTCATTGCCTTTATGGCAGGAAAGTTGTCTCACGTAAGACAAAATATTGTAAAAATCCTGTTTTATAGAAACGCGTTGAGACATGAGAGATAAATTGCGTGTGTACGGGCCTCTGAAATAACAGGTCACCGTGGCTCTTAAAATTGAATCATTCTCGGTGCTGAATTGAACAGTGTACCCGGTGTACCTTTTATAGTTAAATATTTTATGTGGTGACAGAAAACGTGGAAGAATTAAATAGTTGAAGATTTAAATACGAGAAGTTGCTGAGGCTTAAATCTGTGTCTTGCTTCAAGTGCCGGCGTGCTCTGCTCTCATAGTGCCACAGGCTGAGGAAAGGCATTCCAGTGTCTTCATCGAGTTCCAGCAGTTTACAGACATACATGTTCGTATTATCTCTGTATACGCAGTGTATGTATATACACTACGTTTATAAGAAATTACATTAAATATACAAAATTGCATGTGTAATTTAATGGTGTGTTCCTTGAAAAGCACGCTGTCACCTTTATCCAGGTGTTCAGCTCATAGCAGCATTTTAAAATCCTTATCGTGAGTGCACTTAACAGTTAAAAATGCATAAAAAACTGAATTGTAGTGAAGCAGTTTAAAACACGAAAATACCAGTAGAACGTGTGCCACTTCCATGTTACTCAGAGCAGCAGTCCTGGAGGTTTGCGGTCCGTTTGTCCACACAGCCACACATTCCTGCAGATAGCAAAGACCACAGAGAATAACAGCTGCAGATGAAAATATCCAGTTGGGTATCAATAACAGGCAGGTTCTGAGGGGACAGGCTCAGAAGCGACAGTCCTTTCTTCGAAACTGTGACTAGATCTTAAATAAAAAGACAAAGTAAAACCATGGGTACAGTTAACAGGGCTCAAGAGACATTTTATGACAGGGTCTGCTCCACAGGATTTAAATACAACTTGAGTTTGGCTTATAAATCCTTCTATAAAATATGTTGATGTGAAACATAAACACTGGTAAACATGCAGTAGGATGTCCTTTAGATAATGGGCATAGCTGTATACTGCTCTTGTTTTTCTTCCTCTTTTGTTTTCCCCTGCTTTTGACCCGATGCCTTTTGATACATGATTTAA
The DNA here is from genome assembly GCF_002078875.1 of Numida meleagris. Taxonomy (NCBI): domain Eukaryota; kingdom Metazoa; phylum Chordata; class Aves; order Galliformes; family Numididae; genus Numida; species Numida meleagris. Next base: position 26,290,624 of record NC_034409.1, on the reverse strand, counting down.
GAGAAAAATGCCTGTTTTTATTGCTGTCACTGTACTCTCTCTCAAATGTTATTTTTTATGTGCGACTTGCCAGACAAACTTTGACAAGTAGAAAGACAGAGCAAGCCCCAAAGTACCTAGAGTTATTTTTTCTAAAGATTTTTTATTGTTTAGATATATGCAAGATATAATTTACTGATGTCACAGTTCCTCTTTTGGATTCTCCAAGTCATTTTTATGTGGGCCTTCAAATAAACAACTGAAGTTCCTCACAGCTGTCTCTAAAAGAAGGAAAGGAACATTTCCTTCGGCTGGGCAGCCCCTTAAAGCGACGCTCACACGTGAGAGTAGCCATACGGAGAAAGTTTTCAGTGTGGCACGAATGTGTACGGGGCAAAGTTACGCGTAAGAGATTTTAGGCTATGTATAAAGAGCCACTGGGATAACCTGAACATTTCAATTTGTACGTCATCTTGTTGAAGCATCTTGTTCAAGCATGTGATCACAAATCGCTAGATTTATATGAAGTAAATAAGCGAAAATAATAAACTTTGTTAGACTCTTACGTGGGATTATGTGGAGTTTGGACAGTCCTGTTACTGGCTTGATGAACTAGTTGCGATCTTTATATAGAGGTGAGAAGTTTGACTTAAATCGGGTGCTTATTCCTCACCGATGTATCAAGAGAGAATGACAGTATTCTGTAATATATTGTAATATATACTTGGTGATAAATGGATTGGGTGCTGTCACAAGTCATCAGGTCGGCTTTGAAGATGGATGACTAGAGTGTAAGCAACTTTTTATCTTACTGTCGATATTTATCAATTTATAAATATTGTTAAAGTGAATGTAGATTTTTATTATTATTATATGAGGCTATTATCTGCTCAGACTTGTTTCTTCTGCTTATTTTGGCTTATGGCATCCTCTCTCAGATTTATATATATGTATGTACATTCATATACTCAGTTATTCACTTTCATTTTTTTCCTTGTCTGTTAAAATCAGTGTTACATGGTAGAATGTATAATACATGGGAAAAGCATCTCCATGATTAAATACATTGACAGATTATTCTGCATTAGATGTAGAATTTTATTTTGATATTAAGTTTGTAGAATTAATTGTTTGTGTCACTAAGGTCAAAATAGTTGCTAAAAACCATGATTGCTTTACAGGGTAGATTTGAGCTTGCATTTTGAGTATTCATTAAGTCAGTTCTACCAAGATAATCTTTTTAAATGTTTTATGGGAATTTATTGGTATGAAGCAGTTTCGGCTGACTGTGTTTAAAATTATTTTTCCAAAGCAGTTTATTTTTTCCAGCAGATCACTTACCATTAACATTTCATCAATCCGTAGTATTAAAAAGATGTACAAAAGCAAAAACATGATGCTAGCCTTCACATTATCCTGACGATAGAAGAAGGACGTAGAAGTTTTGCTTTCTTGCATGTTTAACTGTTTCATTATTTAAAAAGGAGGGAGCAAATAATGGGGTATTTTTTTGTTTATTATGTGAGGTCTTAAATTAGATGTTAACAAAACAGTTATGCTCATGTATGTTGGAGAATAGTTCTGTACACTGAACCAAGTAAGAGCTTGCATTTTTACTCCTTGGAGGATCAGATGAGCTTTCTCATGCTGTGCAGTTAGACTGTATTAACAGGTGACATACAGATTCCAAACTACCACACCTGTAGCAAAAGCTGAGTTCATAAAGAAGACTAACGATATGTAATTTAAATTTAAAACCTCTTATTGCATCTGGTGGCGCTTATTGTTTCTTTAATTGACCGTATGTCATGTTAGCAAAAATATTTCTTCCTAGTTATTTCAAACTAAAGTTAAAACTGAAAAGGATCCTTGAAAAGGATGAAGAAGCATTGCAGGCTTTTGCATTAGAAGCTTAAAAGGGACAAAATTCTATTAGGTTCATTCAGTTGGCTTTCAGAGCAGGTGTTACCAAATTAACAGATGTTGAAGTAGTAAGGTAAAGCAGATTTTCCAAATGTGGGCATGTACGTGGTCTAATCTTTAATTTATTAGGGACCTGAAAATATCCCAAAATATCAGAATGTAATTTACGGAAGTCCTGATGTGCCCCTAGAACTGTTTTTGAGTATTGCTCTTTTTTTTTTTTTCTGTTCTGCTGTGGGCTTCTGTGAGCACTTTTTTTTTTTTTTTAATCTGAGTGGATGATTGGAGAAGGTCTAAATTCAAGCACAGAAAGCCTGCCTGGCTGGTGACATTACAGCT
>NC_034409.1:26255883-26283383 GCF_002078875.1 Numida meleagris | reverse complement strand
GTCTTATTTATTTCCATGAATAATTGTTCCTATCTGCATCGTGAGTGCAATCAGTATGATTTGTTTTCTCTCCTTCTTTAGGGATCTTAGGACAGAAAGAAAAAGGACTTGTATCTGTGTGAATATCTGGAGAGGTCTTTGCTGAGCTCGTAAACCAATTTTAGGAAGTACACTAGGTCACCAATTCTGTGTTGTGGACATCCAGCAAATCTGTAAAGAAACAGTCAATTGTATTGAAAATTTAAAATATCCTGCAGCGTGCCAGTCAGTTGAGGAAACAAATGCACTATACATCCTCTCCAACACAACTCCTACAATCTTTAAGCTAAGTGTGATTTGTAGGAATTAGTTTGGGCAGCTCTCTTTGTAAGAGAATCTGTATCTGTGGATTTTACATCCATGAGCATGCATATTAGTCTCACAATTACTTCACCATCACTTTGTATTAATTTGTATGGAGGCTCTGCAACTATGGGGCAGTTCAAGCCTTAAGTGAATGTTTATTATTAGCTTACATAGTATGAAATGTTTATATATTGTTGTTATTTAGAATAATTCAAGCTTGAGGTTATATTTTAAATAAAACAAATATGGTCTGTAGTAGTCATGGTATGTTGCCCAGAGTAAGCTGCTTCGAATAAGAGGCCACATATCTTCTATTCTTCTATTACTGACCTCTAGACTACTATTTGTTTCATTAATTTGAGGATTTATTTAAAATCTGTAAACTGATTATCTCTTTTTATTTGTAGTGAATCCTTCCACCTGCTGGCTTTGGCTCTTCTTTGACAGGGTCTTCCTTCCCTGATTCTTTCTGCTGGCTTTTTATCTGTCATTGTTGTCTTGGTTTCTTTATCCTACCCTTCACTTTATGTTCCCTTCACCTTTACTCCTCTCATCTGTCTCTCTGGGCCACACAAACTCTGCTTCTGTGTATTTTTGACTGTCCAGCTTGATGCCTGTGAATCTTTTAGGATCTTTTACATGCCTTATAGTCTCTTTGTGGCTGTTGGGAGTTTAATATATGTAGTAAATGTTTTGAGAAGTCGGATGTTTTAATCTCAGAGTAGATGTAATCATATACAAAATAATTGGAAATGCCTTGTCAGAGATAGAAGTAGCGCACAGTCCCATCTAATAAGGGTGATACCAACTTCATTCAAAAGATGTTTAGAAGCTTACTTCAAGAGTTAAGATTTAGGTTGCGATATAAAGCCTGTATTCTTTCTTGGATTGCCCAGATGAACTAGAGTCTTACACCAATGAAGAGAAGAAACTTCCATGCGGTAACTTTAGACTATCTAGTTTGTGTACCTGTTCTGTAGGACGCAGTGAAATCTCAACTGCTTGAATATTTACCCATATTGTTTGACTTTTGTAGTTTGCCCTGGGCTGTGTCTGTGACAGCCAGCAGTACCCACCAACCTAGCTGAAACAGCTTATTTGAATGCCCCGAAGGCATTCAGGGCCAGGTTGGATGGGACCCTGGGCAGCCTGATCTAGTGGGTGCTGACCCTGCCCATAGCAGGGGGTTGGAACGAGTTGGTCTTTAAGATCCCCTCCAGTCTAAGCCATTCTATGATTCTATCCATGATCTCTGCTTGTTTGTGCTGCAGTCACAGAAATGGGTGCAATGAGTATGTGTTCCCTTACATATGGAAAGATCATTTTACCGACCTATTCTTTGCTGTATTTTGGTGTGCAGTTTCTATATTATATACCTGATCATAATTGTTCAAATTTTAATATAAATTGTAATGTTCAACATGTGTATTACAATATACGTATTTGACATTAAATGTATATAGATAAACATGTGGAATTTAATGTGCTAAACTTACAATAATTTAAAAAAATAATCTTATTCGTTAGTCAAGATGTGTGCAAAGAGGCTCTAGGAGAGTCCATTTAATTTCTTGTGGCTTACTTTGGTGTGTATGTTCTTTGTATATACTTAAATTCTTAAGTTTCATCAGATGTTTCCTCTCCATACTGCAAGAATCTAGCTGTACTTAAGCTCTGCTACTAGTTTTCACATTTAGAAGCCCTCATGCTGTAAAGTAATTTGTCATTTCAGAGTACTCTTTCCTTTGAAATTCTTTTTCAAAATGAAAAGAGGAAGGAAAGATTGCTGTTCCCTGTATGTCATATCACCAGGTATCCCATCAATAATAAACTTATTGTTTTGTTTTATTAATCTTTTTAACTGTATCCTAAAATACAGAACATGATAGTAAAACTCTCCAGTAAGAAAAAGAGATTTTCTTTCACAAATTTTCTTGCAGATGTCAGTGTCAGCCCATCACTGGGTACACTCCAAACCTATACATCTGTTTTGTGTTGCATTTTTTTTTTCCTGAGTCCTCCTACAAGCTTCAGAAGCAGTTTTTTCTTGCCTAAAAGTTGTTTGCCTAAAGGTTGTTTTGTGTTTTCAGGCCCTCTTCTTTTTCCTGCAGAATGTTCTGTGTTGCTCTTCAAGGCTTTGTTATGGGTTTCCACAGGAGGAATGCCCAAGGACCACCTATCTTCTCTTTCTCATAAATCACAAAAAAATCCATAAGAAACCATCCATTCCTAGACTTCAAGATTTATCTTCATAAATTAAGGTTAACAGTGAAATCTTTGATCTGACACAGGTGGCGCTAGTGTGAGCAAAGAAACCAGAAAACATTTCTAGGACCCTGAATGTTGAAGTGTTCAGTTTCTATGTTTTAACATGACAGTAATCATGTTAGGGAATTGTCATCAGCCTGAAATGTGGAGCAGATCGTATTCAGGATTTGCTCCTCTTCCTTCATAGACCCGACTTTCAGTGTAGTGGATGACAGTGCTTCCAAAGTGAGCTTAGCTCCAGTTGAGGAGGTAGATTTCATCTTCTCAATCTATATCCTTGGCATAAAGGATACATGTGAAGTAAATGCATCATTAATACCAATTGTATGAAATTTAAGTTGTTTTAATCGTGTCTGAAGTATTTCTTAGAAATCTTCATAAAATCAGAACAGAAGCTTTGAATTGTGGATTTAATGGAAGTTCTAGCACTGCACATAAAATACAGGCAAAACTTCAAGAAAGTTTTACTTTGGAGAGTCGTAACATTTGACAAAGACTTGTGTAGTTGTTTCCAAGTACATCAGTGAAGATGGTAGAATTTATCTAAATTATGTGCAGTCGTGAGATACCTAATGTATTTCTTTTCTTTTAGGAATGTCTTTAGCCTTTATCCATTTAGTCTCGCATGTTTCTCAAAGTTTTTTAAGAGTACGTATTAATTAGAAATTTGCCACCAAACTCGGAGATACCTTTTGAAATTTCTGAGATGTAACTCAGAAATGTTAAGCAAAATCTGTACTGTGCTATATATCCTAAAGCATTGACTTAACACAGAAAAACAAAGAAAAATGGGTAAATTTATGCATTCTTTTTATTCCCTTCTACTTTGTATGAATCCCTAAAATTCCATTAAATCACTCCAACGTGATAGTTACTGAGAGATATGCTTAGCATACCTGGTGAATTTTGAAAATGAAGAAGAAAAATGGCCTTGTGGGTTTCAATGACAATCAATATTAATGTTTCTTAAATACGTTTTAGTGAGTAAATGCCTCGTGAAAGTTAGTTTTAAAATTATTTTCTGTAATTGATCCATAGAAAAAGAATAGAGTTATTGTATTCAACAGCAGAAGAGAAGGCGACAGTGGCTTATTAGATTGGAAAGGATGAGGAACTACGAATTGTACTGGGGGCTCAGGTAGGCAGAGACCAGGAGAAAGAATGTAAATTGTGGAGTGGGAACTGAAAGTTAAGAAGCTTTGGAGCCCCTTGGGAAAGTAAACACTTTGGTTAGGAGCATCCACATTGTTCCAAGCACAGCAGCCTTTGTGACCTGCGAAGCCCCTAGGACAGACCTTCCCACAGATGACACTCCTGCATTTCATTTCTTATCTCTCTCTCGCCTTACTTGACATTCCCTCTCAAATAGATATCCCCACTTCTTTACAGCCCCAGCCCGTCTTTCTTTCTTGAACTTTTACAGCCCCAGCTTTCCAGCTCACAGCCTGGATTTCCACTGATGCCTGTCCTTTTCTGTTGGTCACTGCCACCTCTAGCCATGGGCACTCATCCTTGCCTGCTGCAGCTTCTGAACTCTTCACACATGGAGAAAGCATTGCACTAAATTCTCTATGGAAAAAAAAAATGCTGCACTAACATGCTACTTCATTGAGCATCAGTACTATGCTCAATGAAACAAAAGAGAATAAGCTTAGGAGGCTGAGAGCAAAATTATACTTAGAGGTATAATCACAGTGCCTAAGCTCTCTTACTTTTTAAATTCAAATAAATCAGTATTAAAAATCCAAAATACAAACTAGGAAGCACATTTATGTATCTGATGTGGTAGGTCTCAGAGAAGTGCAAGATAAAGACAAATGTTATTAATTCTGGAAAAATATACTGTACTGTATTTTTAATATGTGTATTATATGGTCTTTATAATATGCATTGCACAAAGTACTTACATGAGAAAGTATGAATAATGCTCTCGGGCCTTAAAAACACCATGATCCAATTTTTAAAGAGTCTGGTTTTGAAGTGTAATTGTACAAAAAATACATGTAAGATGAAGACTGTCAAAAATACTTTGTCATTATGGATTTGTTTTGAATTTGACCAGTAATCTGTAAGATTAGAGTTGGATAGCTAGTGTCAGCTAACACCAGCTGACTGTTCCATACAGCAAAAACAGTAGAAGTATAGCAGTCAACACAAGGAAAACATACGTTTAACACAATAAATTTGCACTGAAAAGTGCTTTAGGCAACAAGCCTACTTAATTGAAGAGGACGTAAGCACATGTTTATCTGCTGTGTTTAATAGAGAATATGTAATACATTCCTAAAAATAAGCATATAGTTAAAGAGCTCCACTCATGCAAAAATAATAATTTAACAGGAGTTGTGGAATAAAAGCCTGTGTATTTTCTTAAGTATGTAATTTGAGGATCTTATTTCACAGTCATAAAATGTCTGAACTCATACTTTAGACAAACGTTATGTTTAACATGTTGTATTGTTACTTCAGATGTCCAGGAGATACAGTTAATGCCTTTCAATTTTCTGCACCCATCCTTTCATCCTTATTTATACAAATAGTTCATCTAATGTCTACAGAACTTAGCAGTACGTAAGTTAACTGCATGGTAAGATTAGTGAAGTTTCTTACAGTACATGTTTTTCTGTATTCCAGCACAGTGAGATGAATTGAAATATCACCACTCAATGCCAGGATTCTTTAAAGAAATATTTTAGGCTTTAGATTACCAGACTTCAAGACAAGTCGGTTCCAACTCAGTGTGAAGTAAACATATTTATATATTAAAAAATGAAATTGAAGTTGTTTATTTTTCAAAATAGCTCAGTTTAAATTTAACATTTGAAGATTAACATACTTATATAGCTCTAAAACTGCTGCAGTCTATTATAAGACTTTAAATAAATTTTATCAACCTGTTGCATCAGTGAATCGTCTTCACTTTTCAATTAAATGAAGGCTGCTGCTTTTTTAATTGCTGTATGAATCAAAGGAAGACATACTAAGTTTCTGAGTCTAGTTATTCTGTGTAAAAATGTTGCCATGTCATCCATTTAAGTGTCTGTCATTAAAACATTTCTAATTAGAGTGAATGCTAGTATTTACCTGCTTTTTTTGCAGAAATATGTTTCTGCTGCACAGAAACATATTTCTATTGTCTCTCAATGAGCATTCTAAATCAAGACTGAAAAATCCAGTAGTAACAAAAAGAGCAGTCTAACTTGTTTTCCTTTTCCTGATTGTGTTAGTGGCAGTTGAATACCTGACTCATCTTAGAAACCTTGGAAGGACGTTTATGTTTCCTTAGCCACTTTTGAAAATATGCCTCTAGTTATGGGAAGTTACTGGCCATTTCATTCACCAGAGTAAAATATTTTTTGTATAGTAAATGACTAAATTTTAGGTAATTTCATAATCTAATAGATACAAAACTGTTAGAATACTACATTGAATCTAATTCTAATTTCCATCTCAATGCTCTGTAGCAAGATTAAAAGAAAGTAATATTATTTTTTAAATAAGAAATATATCAAACTCAATTAAATGTTAGGGGGAAAAGGGGGAATTTATTAGCAAAAAGAAACAACTAATTTAATGTAAGAGCTCATGTTCTGTTGAGCAGCAATGTAGCTTTGTGGTTCAGTATGTCAGTGACAGGGAACTTTTTGGCAGACAAACAATTGGAAAGTGCAAATACAAAACAAGATTAAAAATCTACTATTTAAGTCAGGGATTCCTATTTACTGGCTTAAATTGTGATTAAAATTGGTGATTTAAACCATTTGATTTAAATCAATCCATCTTGTTGCATGGCTGAATAAGACTTTTATATGAAAAATATAAAATGTACAGCACTTAATGGGGCTAGAATAACTCTCTTGAGGCTTTTCTTTTTCCTCCTGATAAACATACCGCAAGCCTTTAATAGTACGTTATCTTTATCTGAGACATCTAAGTAATGATAAACAAGAATTTATCATATATACACACAGAGACATATATTGGGGCACAGAACATGCCCAGTGTTTGTTTGGGGATTTTAAAAACAGAGGAGTGAATTAGATGGCTAGCAGGCCAGGCTGTGGAGCTGGTTAAGCTCACCCTCAGAATGTGTGTCGGCTTCCCTCCTGGTAGAATTGAAAGGCTCCATTTATATTTGCTCTGTTATTTTGATGTGACAAATGACGGTCATCATTTCTGTGGTTTATCTGGTGTCTGGGTCATTAAACACTGAAAAGTGGGTTTTCAGGTATTTTTAAAGGTGACTCTTAGGGAGATACTTAGGAAGGCCGTTGGTGCCTCAGAAGGCCAGCCCTCCCAGGTGCATGGCCTGGCTTCTGGTGGGAAGTAGGCTGCCATGGTCTTGTGCATGCGGCTGGGAATATTGAGCGTGTTGTGCTCTTCCAGTTGGCCACGGGGCTGGCAGACCTCAAGTGGTCTCTTTTTTTGCAGAAAGAGTGGTCAGTCTGAAGCTTTAATAGATGAGGTTGGACAAAGATCTCCCATGGTGGAAGCCCCTGAGATGGTGAGGAGCAGCCAGGTGCCTGGGCCCCATCTCATCTTGTCCCGTTGCTGCTTTTGCTGCATTTGTTCAACTGCAGGCCAGCACTGCCATGCCCACGTCTCTTGTCTGCAGCAGCTGCATGACATCTGGGAAATAAAAATAAAGCTGGGAAGAGTTACTTGGTTTTGAGTGGCCAGACATGTTGAGCAAAGATTGACAAGTTTGCAGGGAAGCAGCTGAGAGATGGGAGAGGCCAGCTAGTGTTCAGAGGACGGAGTGGTTTTGGGTGGTGAGCAGCACACTGGGGAAGAGAGTAAGGAGCTGAATGAGAAGGGGAAGATGTGTGGCCTGAATCATGTTTTCTGAAGCACTTTTTCATTACTGCATTCTTGCAGTATTCTCTGCATCCTTCCAGTGGTATCATTGTTTTCCGATACTTACTAAGAAATATACATTATGCTAAGAATGAATTTGCCTAAATACACTTAGTGGGATGTACTTGTGGAAGTATTTACAATTGCAATATATATGTGATAATGATTTAAGTCTATTTTTTAATATTGCTATTCTTTAGCATGATATGCTTTATTACCCCGATTCTTTGTCTGCATGAGGTTAGTATGTCAGGTAGGAGCTGTGAACATTGTCACAGAAACTGTGTAATGCTTCCTGTCGCATAGCCATGACACATAGGATGTATCATCTCTCCTAGTTTGAACAACCTGTGCGTTCATCAACTTGGATTTGCTGTGAGGGTGCACTGTCTGCCTTTCTTCCTGTATGGAGTTGTCAAGTGCTTGGTTGGGATGGTTTGTAGGTGCAAAACACTTCATAGCAACAGACCAAATGCAGTAAAATTCAAAATGAAAATACAGTGAAGAGAGGTGGTATTAACATACGTAACTTAAGGACACTGAGTTATTAAAACACTGATTTATACTAAAGTATATTATATATAGTGCTTAAAATCTCATCCTTGTTTATATACAAGGGAAGAGTTCCACCCTGAAACAGAAGAAATATTTACAAAACTAAAAAGACAACCAGAGAAAATGCTCCATGTTTCAAGACTTTAAATAATTATGGACTGGTAGATTATTTATTTATTATATATTCTGATTTTACAGGGTTTGTAAAGTCTTGCTGGGAAATTCTTCCATTGCAGATGCCTTCCATTACCTATAGAAAGCAAAGAATAGCTGTGAACATTAAATTACTAGAACAGAAGAGTATCTTATTAAATGTAAATTAGAGTTCTGTTCTGAAGCTAGTCAAAAAGGAGGTAAATTTTAATACAGCAGCTCTGCCATGTGTAAGAATTTGTAATAACAAGCCAAAATTAAAACAGAAAGGGGGAAAGGGGTTAAAATGAATATCTGTACTTCACTGCAGTGCATCTGATTTCACCTGTTTCGGCTCAAACACTATTATAGGATTTTTTTTTTTAAAAATGTTTTTATTAATCTCTGAAAATGACAGGTGTCAAGAGCCTTTTGTGATACACATACAAAAAACTTGCGGTCAAGAGGTCATATCACTGCAATGTATTAGGCAGTAGCCTTCTCTCTTGTGGAATTTTCCTTGTTTGAAGTGTTTCCAATGAAAGATACTTGCTGTAATGCACATCAGTAAAATGATCTGTTTGGGAACAGCTTTACATGGGAGAGGAAGCAATGAGAATACTTTGGTATTGTGTATGTCTTCTCTCTTAACAATTGCATGTTCTGAACTCTCTGGGATGCTATAAAGAACACAAGGGATATATGGTGTACAAGAACATATGTGTTTTGGGATTGAATTTAATAAATATTCTCTTCATGAAAACAGTTTCTTAGGTTTTGTATTTTTTTTTCTTTATACTCTTTAAAGAAAATTCTGATGCTCTGAATTTCACAAAGCTGTCTTTTAGTAGTTTCATTGTATTTTATTTGTGGTTATGAGCACAATTTGTAAGAAAGTAAGCACAGTATGCAAAATAAGATGTTTACACACGCACAAAGGAAACAAAAGTGGGATGGTTTGAAAACTTGCTTTGATGTGCTTAAAATGAAGCCAGCTGTTGTTTTAAGACAGGTTTCAGAGCCTGTCCTTCAGCTCTGCATATGTTTCCCAAGGAGAATGGATAAATTCTTGAAGTACCAGTCTTTGGACAGGTACTTCACTGTAGTTGCATATTAAGCAAGAAAATCATTAGGAAAAAAAAAAAATAGTGGCATTTTCAACATTTGTATGAAGTTTAGTTTTGAAAATGTGACTTTTTTTGTCTCAAACCTCTTGAAATAGTTGTATGATATGGTGATCCTGCTAGAGAAGGTTTATTTTCCATTTTTGTTCAATTGTTTTGGATAGGTGTAGAGAAGGCAGATTAGTGACAAAATTACAAAGATAGGTTATAAAGCAGCTTTGAGATACCCACATCAAAGTAGGGTCTCTAATTAGGGATTTAGAAAAGCTGGATTATAAAAATGGGAGCCAGTCAATTGTTCATAAAGGGCCCTGAGGGGAAGAGGAAGTGCTCGATTAGATTTGCCATTCCCCAGCACCATGCATAGGAGAAAGTGGGAAACTCCAGGAGTGTGTGCTTTTTAAAAGTCAAGTAAGATGAGAAGAATTTGTTTTTCTGTTTTAGGCAGAGGCAAGTTTTTTCTTTCCTCTGGATAAGGATGAAGAGCAATACTGCATCCATCACAAGAGTTTTAATACAAGGAAGTTCTCTGAGATTTACATTGCAAATCGATAGAAAAGTATATTTTGATTTTTAAAATAATACTTAATTTCCTTTTGTACCTGGACGTCTGTGGCTGTGCAGCGTGTTTATGTGTGTAGATATCTGAGAATTTACAAGCAATTTCTAAGTGTCTATAAAATACAAGTTTTCCCGTGCTTCTTCACAGGTTTGAACGAAGGGAAAGGAAGAGACAAGAGAGTATTATGATAATTACCAAAGCTGAAGAGTTGGGTAAAAGATACTGTTTTTTTTTTTTTTGTTTGTTTAAAAATCTCTTAGAAACATAGTAATTTTACATGAGATTGAAAGAAGACTGCAAAGGCAGGGTAGGCAACTGCATCTACAGAATGAAAAACAGGTTTGCACAGAAGATAGGGGACAGTAATTACAGGCAATAGAAAGGCAGCAAACATGGAAAAAATGGAAGAAAAGTGAGAATAATGAAATGGAGAGGAATCTATGTCCATAAAAAATCTTTGCAAATAGTATTCTTAAAAAATACTTGGTATTATGCTTCTAGTCCACATTTACTGATTAAATAGATGCATTTTCAGTATCTTTGAGCATCAAGGACTAGTAAGAAATATGAAAAGAAGGAACTCAGAACAGTATCTGGTAATGAAGAGTTGAAGAATTACATCAGATTTGTAATTGATATATAAACACTATTCCTCACTGATACCTCATTTTAAGGTATTCCCCAGAATGCACAAAACATTATATATCAAGATCATAGCAGTGAAATAGAGTTCTTATGAACTTTTCTTCCTAGTTAAACTGTCTATCTGTAACAATCTGCTGAAAATTGTTATTTTGATGCGTTTTGATGTGTGATGATCTTCAGGGGTAAAACTGTAGGGCTAGCTGTTATATCTAGGGTGGGATGCGAATAAAAAATAGAGTTTAGCTTCATGCTTTGTAAAGATGAACAATTTGGAGAATAGACCAATTCTGAAATTCGGGTGTAATGTCATTGTCAGCATTAAATATGTGATTACCATTCTAGCATCTGCAACAGGAAAAGGAGAGAGCAAACACGTAATTTACTCCTGCAGTCTTTTAGCTTTAGCAGTATTTTTAACAGAAGAATATCAGAACCCGTGTGAAATGATACAGAAAAAAAAATCCTGGCTCTAGGAGGAAGGGAAATGCAGAAGGAAGGGCAAGGGAGTATACAGAGACAAAGAAAGAACAAACAGAAACAGAGGAAAAAGAGATTGCAGGAGAAGGAGTTCATAGCGGCAGATCTACAATGTTGACGGAAATGTACTTAATTTGTACTCCAGACTTCAGACTGCCTTTTGTCTGTCAACCTAACAATGTGCACACAGCTTTTAATATCCATGGCATTAAATAGTTAAGAACAAAGTTCCTGTACTTCACATCCTAGAAATATATTTCCTTATTTTTTATGAATAGTGAAGACTGGCTTGGAGACTGAAGTTCACAGCTTTGCTTCCTCTAATAGTTGTATGCCTTCAATGCATGAATAATAGTTTAAAAGTTTACAGAATTATAATAGAGTGTACATGGGAAAGCAATAACATAATGATTGAACTTTGGCATGTGACTGTGTAAATAAGAAGTAGTTGAGAAATGTTCTTAAATTTTTTGAAGTAGAGCTCCTTGACAGTATTGTATGGAGTGGAACGGGAAGCTAAAGTAATCTTATCAAAGATATGCAAATGAAAGCTTGAAGTAAAATCTCTGTTTTGAATTACTGAAATCTCTCTAAACCCAGTCTTCATTGGAAGATGAAGTAGTTTTCTTAAGGAAAGCATCCTCAGTTATTAACGTAATACAAGGGTGAACAGCTTTTTTAAAAGCTTGTTGAGTCTTTAATAGATTAGTTTTTTGTTCCTGTCCCAATGTTGCTATAACAGTTTTTAGCAACTTTTATGTTTCTTCACTGGTTTGGAGCATTAACAATGTTAACTCCCATTTTACAGAAAGTCAGAGATCACTACAGTTTGCAAACTTGTATATCAGTGTCATGTATTATAGAAGTTGAACATGTGCATTGAATCAAGATTATAAAATAACAATTCTCAACATCTTTTTGTGTTATTTTTTTTTTACCAATAATTTTCTAATTCGTTACAAGAAAGCAATGAATTAATTTTCCATAACAGAAAGAACAGGAAGGTAGATTCAGTCTGTCTGCCTAATATACAAAAATACATTAATGAACACAAAATAATTTGATATAGCTTAAAAAAAGGAAAGGAAAGGAAGAATGAGAGTTAATAGCTTCTTGAGTTTCTTTTTTTTCACCTTACGGAATGAGTGTTCTACTGCATTCTAACTAGTCATTTTTTCATGGGTAAGTATAGCCAAATTTTTGTAAATAGACTTCTTGATTTGGCAGCACTGATAATTGTTTTATTGTTGTTTTTCAATCATAAAGCTAAAATGAAGCGTTTGGCCCAACTTTAGAAAAATTAAGCCTACCTGGGATCAGTAGCTGATTTATTTGTAAAGTTATCTTTAAATCCTTAGAAAGATAGCTTCATGCTTCTTTTTAAATACTACGTCTAGAAGAAAAACAAGGAAGGCTGCCATATTTTACAGTCTTAATGCCATTTTCACTCAATATGAATACTGGAGCCTTTTGTATTACTGCTTTCTATTCAATGTAGAATGAACATTTGTATCTAATAATTGCATAAGATACAATTAAAAGTAGTTCAGTACAGCTTAGTTGCTCTAGCCAATACGTGTATTCCCTTAGTCATTACAAAACAAATATTTGTCATAGGATTGTGGTTCATAGAAACAATGCTACAGGAGAGAATGAGCAAAATAGGAAAAGTCATTTCCAACATGCCAGCAGCAAAATATTTTTATAGTGCTGTGTTCATGTGCTTGGCCACGCACCTTCTTGGCTGTTGAGTAGAGAAACTGATGTCCACTCAGCCTTCTCTTCCTCACAGTAGCACCTTGGTATCCAGCTCCATGTTATGTGGGCCTTCCTTTTTTGTTGGGGCAGATTGTGGCTGTTTCAATAGAAAAGATTTATGCTTCATTTTTGTTGCTCGGGTGATGTGAATCAATTGTATTCAGGGATGAATATAGACCATTGATTTTAGAGGAGTTTGTATCTGCTCAGCACTTTTTCAGTCTCTTCTTTGGGTATCTCAGGTTTAGGCACCTACAGTTGAAAATGGTGGCCTAGATGCATTTGCAGAGATGAAAGAGCTTGATGACATTGGTTTTTAGTTAAACTAAGGTAATGATGATTCATCGCCAATTTATTTCCAGGCAAAACAGGCAAGTGTTCCTCATCACTTAGGCTTAACTGGAGTACAGGATCCAGGAAACTGTGTCCCATGCTCTCACTGAATGGCTGCCTACCTTTTGTTGAAATTTCACTGAGCAAAACTGAATGCTGTCTTTAGAGTAGCACTTTTCTTTTCTTTGGCATCAAAACATGAACCATACTTGACAATACATTTCAGATGTTTCTTGATTTGACCTGCCATAATTCCTACATAAAAAGAGAAGGACTTTTTTGAGGGTAACGAGAATTCAGAAGTGATAGACAAACTCCCTTGGGTAATTGCACTTTTTTTACCACTATGTCCTGTGGATTGCTGGTAGGCAGAACTGGAAACAAGTTTGTTTTGCTGCTATTCGTTAGTAAGTAATTACATCGCACATAATAATTTATACAATTAAATTGTATAATCATTTTGTTAAGATTTGCTTCACAAAAGCATTTTAGGGTGGAGCCAGAACTAGATTTTAGAAATCATTGATTCCAAGCTCATTACTGATTTTGAATGTCAGAGTGCCTGTAGTTGGTAGCAAAATGTAATTGCATGTCATACTTTTACATGTAAATGAACATGGCTTGTCTTTGTTGAAGTCCAGGTGCGATTCCCTAATTGTGCCTACTGTGCTTTTCTGAATTTCATTAACATAGCTATGACTTAAATCTTGAAACTATCATTGCTGTGTGTCTTCGTATTCCATGAGCATATCACAGTAACCCTAAACTAAACAAGCTCTTTAAGGAAAAAAAAAAACTTCATCAAACATTTCTTTGTACCAGAAGAAAAAAGAAAAAAAGTGTATGTACTTATCCATGGCTATAGTAGTTTCAGTGAATGGTATTCCTACTGAGTATTAAGCATCACCATCATCACCATGAATTTCTGAAAGCGTATCTTTGAATGTCTTTGAAAAGCAGATTTGTTAAAATCTCATAATTAAAATCTTTAAGTCTTTCTCAATCTTAGTCTTCCAGAGAAGTAAAGATTAGTTAAGATCGACTTCTCAATTTTGTCTCAACATCTTCCTCATTTTCAGAAGTCCATGGGCTGAGTCTTGAAATATTTTTGGTACTTGCACAGTCATAGAGGGTTTGCATGATTCAATCTGTTGGTTTGTAGCAGTTCCCAACCAGTAATGGTTTAGTGACTAGAAACATTCAACTTGTATTTAGGAAGTATTCTGTGACCCTTATCAGTTTATAGAAAGGCGGTAATAGCAAATGCCTATGATCCAGACCACATTGCAATCTTTTCAAAGTAAACCCCCAAAAAGAACAAAAGGCCTAAGAAAAAAAATACTCCTATTACTAATCTGTTGTAAATGTCCTGTAAAATTATTTGTGAAGGTGAATAATTAAGCTGCTTAACATAGCTGTATTAATTTTTTCTCTCTTTGTAAGGTAGCCACAAACAAATTAATTTATGATTTGGAGAGACAAAATATAGTTTAATCTCTGTTTATAATTGTTTCTCTTGTGTTTCAACCAAGTTCACGGGAGGAGGGGAATGAGGCTACCATAAGTATCATTTTTATTGCATTATACTAAATGGGGTAAGAGTAAACCCAGGAAATCTTGATAAACCATTTGTGAAATACATGTTATGTGTATATATATATGATTATGTCATTTCAGTTCACATGTAGGAGTCTTTGATTTGATTATTACATTGTCATTACTGATACAAGGATAATTTCCAACTGAGTAGTTATTAAAAATTGAAATGTTCAACATTTCAGACAGAAATGTTTCAACTGTTTTATATTTTGAGAATATACTAAAATATAAGACCTCTGTATTGTATGAATCAGTAGTTTGCCAAATTTTGTAAATGCTATTTAAGGCATATACAATCCTGTATACTTTGCTGTTATGAATGTAGAACTGAAGTAATGGAAAAGATTTCCTTGGTCGTCGAATTCAGTTACCTGTTTTTAAAAAGAAATCTAAGAATTTTATCGCTATCTGCATAAGTTTGTCCAGCTGTAGATGCATGCATCCCCACAGAGTTTGGATTTTTAGAGCTAGCAAACTTGCCAATGGAGCATGCAAGTGGATGGGGAGAGGGATAAGCAATAAGCATTAGAAAATGAATTAAGAAGCTCTCATAACACAATCAGAATAATTCAGCCCAGAAAATAACCAACCAACCAACCAAAAAAGAAAACAGCAAAAACCCAAAGCCGAAATACCAACACCAAAAACCCAAAGACTGCACACAAAATGCTCATTTCCTTGCCTTCATTAGACTTTCAGCTTCACTGAAGTCAGAATTTCACTGGGTTCCCACTGCCACAGTAACAACCAATATTAAACTAGAGTAAAATAACTCTCTTGTTTTCTATAAATCAAAGATGTTCACATAAACAATTACCTATTTGTGGCAGACTGCCAAGCGTGTATTTCTTACTGTAACCACCAGTGATCATCATGGGGATTGTCGTGCTTTTCCCTCTTGGAATCTACATTCCAGAATAATTGTGCTAACAGCTTATTCACAGCTTGTTAAATGATACTTGAATCAGGGAAATATTTGGGTAAAATTTGGTGCTTGCAACGTAGTTCATGAACACAGCAGACAAGCAGAAGGTTTAAGTGCTGCGGTAACAGATTTATTCAGCTTGATTCTGTAAAATTGAGTTGAAGGCTGTGACTGAGACCTCATTAGAACAATTAGAAATACTACATTGACTCAAACAAAAGATTAAGAAAAGGATGCATATATAGCTTCCTTACCTTTAGTAGTTTCAGGATCTTTCTCTTTCCCTTTCATTGTTATGGATCCATTTATGTTCACGAGGCTTTGCTAATAATATAGTAAATGAGTGGCAGCCACTTAAAATTGTTTCCCATGTAGTATTAATGAGTAGTATGACACAAACGTTCTGTTTCATACCTCAGTTAGGATTTTGGATAGGACCCATAAAACTTCATAAGTAACCATCCTCCGTCCATCAAGGGAGAAGTGCGACATGCACATGAGATTTTAGCCCAACCTATGATTAACCAAATAGTTTCCCTCCTGGTTGACTGTTGCTTAAGAGGTAGGTGGTCTCCGGGGTTCAGAATCTTTGTGAAGTCTGGTTTTTGTCCATTCTAGCTACAGAGCAATGGGAATCTTGAAGTCTTAGCTTGTGCTGCTTTATTTATAACCATTATTAAGTAACTGTATGCATGCTTTAATTGTTTTTAGTTCTTTTAATGGAAAACTGTTGTTAAAATTACTGAATTTATGACCAAATGCGAACATATCTTAATCTAACTGCAGACATAGGCTAGCACATGAAATATTGAAATTCAGCTCTTTATTTCTCTTATCAAGAGATATAGCAATATTCAAACAAGTTTGCATTTGAAAAATTAGTAGTCTTTCTTTTATCTATGTCAGGAAGACCATGGTTTGCCTACAGGTTCCTCTGTATTTTTAGCCTGTTGGTGG
Source organism: Numida meleagris (assembly GCF_002078875.1). Classification (NCBI taxonomy): domain Eukaryota; kingdom Metazoa; phylum Chordata; class Aves; order Galliformes; family Numididae; genus Numida; species Numida meleagris. The sequence continues at coordinate 26,266,846 of NC_034409.1, read as the reverse complement.
CAAACAATTTTATATGCAATATCTCCCCTGACTTAGAGTTGCAAATTGATTTCTTGTACAGAAAGTATTATTAAAACTTTGGTCAAGATTTCTAATGTTTTTAGTCACTAAAGCAGAACTATTTATAAAAGGTGCCTGAGAGCCTGGCTTGATGGAATTAGTGATTCATGTTTAAATATTTTATTGTGATGCCATTAATCACGATCCCTAAATGTTCCTCTTCACTGTTTTTCTCCAGAGGATCCTCAGCACTTTATGGGGTCAAGTAATAATATGTGGTGATGGTTGCTAACAGCCTAGTGCAAAAGTCAGTATCAGTGGCATGGCAGAACTGGAAATACAAAGCCTCCTCTTGCAGCGTCTTAGACCTTAAGCACCTGTTAAAGTAGAAAATCGGGCAAATGTGGGTCAGGATGTTTAGGTCACAGTAAAACAGGGAGGGTAGATGTTCATTTGCTCTTGAATCAGCATCCTATATTTTGGGGGTTATTTTTGTTTCATATGGTAAGAAAACACAACTTAATCTCAAACCAGCAATCCAAATTAGAGCAGTCCAGGGCATGACTGTTCATTGATTTCCTATTTGATTATGAGTGAACAAAAAATAAAGAACTCTTTAAAAATCTCTTGAAATCCTATTGAAAAGGATCAAGAAATGGAAAGCATTAGGAATATAGTGGTGGTCCCTTGATCCACCTCATTAGTTCAATGGGATTTCAAAAGTGCAGGGTTTAAAATGTTGTTCCCACACGTTTTTTGAATTCTAATCAAAAGGTAAATCGATCAGCAGTAATGTCTTGGATGTAAAGCCTGCAGTTTAAATAGCTAGCCAGAAATTGCCCATAGTCTTCTTGATACATCTTTAAAACAATTGCTGTGTGATGGGGTAGCAATCATTGGAATGATAAGGGGACTTAAAAGTATATTTCTTTCAGAGTCATAACAATAAAACAGAGTTCTACTTGCACTTTTTGGAAAATAAAACTGATTTAATGTAAAAACAACTGAGAGTGGCTTCATCTTTGGGAATTATTTTTGCTTAAGATTTCAGGTTGCAAACTGCACTTGGCAAAGTGTTAAGACTGTCATCATTAACCAACACCCAACCACAGAAAATAATATTTTGCACCTACTAGAATGTTTTTTTGGGTAATACACAAACATTATTTAAAAAAAAATTGTGTTGTAAAACAAAAAAATGTTGATAATGCATTATTGTGAAAAGTAAATGTAATTTCTGAATAGCATTATAGCAGATATAACTAGAAGCATTGCAGAAATTAGGTAATCATTTTACAAATATACCTTCTATTTTTTTGAAAATAGATTATCATGTTTTTAACATTTTTCTGTATAACATTTCTATAACATTATTTACCCTAATTACAAAGCAATTCTGTTTAAGAAAACTCTTGGACTCTTCATTTGCAGTTCTTCCAAGGAGGTATTTTATTTAACTTTGAAATACATTTTACAGTAGAGTTAGGTCTTCTGATGTTAAGGGATTCAAATGAGTAAAAATCAGAAAGTACAAGTTAACAGTGAGTTCTGAACTGAAATACAGTGAGCAAACAGTGTTAACTGCCCTGCCGTGTGGGGTTATTACCAGAAGAAAGGAAAATATCATCATAGTCATCCTGAGAACTTCTTCTGTATTTTCCCCCTTTAAAAATTTCCTTCAGAGGTGGAACGCAGTTCACAATTGAAAAACTGAGTATTTTAGTTCAAGTGTTAGTTAAGAGTTAAAACCAAAACAAAGCCTGTAGAAACTGATTTGTTAGGTATCTGATTCCACTTTGGATAGGAGACTTAGGTTTTGCCTGCTCTTTATTTTGCCTAATAAATTCATTCTTCTGTCTGTCTTTAGATGCATACCCCTACCTGTAATGTGTCTAAATACTGTTTTTTGACATGATTATCAGTAGAAGATGTGAGAGTATATTTTACCTAATTCCATTTTCTTTCTTGGGAAGAGATATATCACTATATTTCTTGAATTCGTATGAATAGATTTACATGTTCAGGACCACACTCATTTAAAAAGAAATGAAAAAATAAAACACGTAGCAGGGGATAGTCTATGATAGCATGACTTTCAGGGTTCATATGCAGCTGGATAAGATGTTGCAGTCCTTCTCAGATGTAGGATCTTGTTGTCACTACTTGTATTACTTTTCCTTTAAAACTTACTCAAGTTTGTGATCCCCATTGTACATGGTACTGTATCAGTACAACGAAAAAGCTTTCCTAAAGACCCAAGAATGTTGTCTTTTTGAAGAGGCTTTGATAATTATAGAAAAAAAACAGGTGCAAATATCCTGCAGTATAACTGAGTGATAGTCAGTGTCTGTAGTGCCATCTGTATTACAGGAATGTTCTTTGCAGCACAGATATTTCTAGTGATGCTCATCTCTGAAATCTTATCTATTGTTCATCATGATAATCATACTGAACTGCCTCTGCCTCACTATGTTTTTACAGCTGCTGTGCAAAATGGCTTTTTGTTATTAGAACTTTCTATGATGTTTTCAGCTCATTCTTCTTAGAAAGAATCCTCAGTTTACTGTGCTACTGTGTCATGTATACCAGTTGAGGGATTACAGGAAAGGCTGTGGTGACAGGCCCTCAAAGACAATAGGAGCCCTATCTCTATAACTCACCTTACAGGGGTTCTTTTGCATTTATTTCTTTCCAGTTCTGTTTATTAGAGAACCCTATCAACTTGCCTGCCCTAAACGTCTTCCAGGTTCTGAATGTTAAGTCCTTCTTCCTGCCTATGGGAGCCCTGTCTGCAACGCATACAATGGTAAAAACATACCTCCCCTTGTCTAACAGGGCACTGAAAACTGGGAAGGCAGTTTCTCTTTTTCTGCAGCAGTGTAAGCTGTTACGACAGAATACAACACTTCCAAATCCTACAGAAATAATTATGTACCTTTCTGTTCCATAGCATGGGAACCAAAGTCTATGCTTCAGTCCTGGTTATGTCCTGTACCATGCTTCAAGCAGCAAGGAATGGGCTCTTGCAAATGGAAGTAAGCCTTTTTAGAAGAGGAATATCCCTCTTCTTCATCTTAGATTCTTAGAAAAATCCTTACCTTAAAAATTGCGGGAATGTATGTATTTTTTTTAAACTGATACGATGAAACCCTGACCTGAGGAAATGTGTTACTGTTCACTTAGCCAGCAGGTAGATGGGTATGTTTCCCATGTTCAAAAATTTGATTTTAAATGATTGCTGACTTGGTTTTATGATCTTAAGTAATCTAAAATGACATTAGCTTAACAGTGCCATGAAACAGATGAGTCTTCCAGTGTCCAAAGCATTAGAAGTTGTGGCCTTTGGTCCCTGCTGGTTATGTGTATGTTTCTTGTTTCTGAGAGGTGGTATATTCTTTTAATGTTCTGAAGGGATTACAAAGGAAACTATATATATTTGAGAAACACTGTGCAGTTTTCTAAACTAATGAAACATATGGTTCATGTATGCCTGAACTACATGGAGTTGAAGCTTGGAGGGATTTTTCTTCTTGCAAATGGAAACAATGACAAAAAAATTAGCAGTGTTTCTAAATCTCACACTTACAGTCCCAGTTAAGCAGTGATTGAGTAGCTCTTATTTCCACACTTCTTTACTTGAAGTTTGCAGTGTAAGCAATACTTGAGGCAGCATTTGCATTTGCTGACTGCTCTCGCACCTTGATGACTTCATTAATTTCTGTCTGAGGCTAAAGAAGGAGAATAAGTTTTGTTTTTTCTTTCGACTGACCTGATGCTTTTTATTAGCTCTACGTTGAGTTCAGGCATGTCATCATTTGAAATGCATATACCATGTTAAAATTTACTCAGTTTAATATGCGTAAAAACAGAATGGCTGATTGCCAGTGGAAGATGCAGATTAATATTCTAAAAAGGTTATATTCCTCAACAAAATTAATAAACTGCAACTATAGTCAGTACGTCATTACATACACAGTGTTAATCCTTACTCATGTTCCTATTTTTTTCTCCTAACTTTGAAGAAAATCATTTCTAATTTCTGAAGCACCTTGTTCTTCTTGCATAATTCTGGTCACTTCTGTATTTTTTTTTTCAAGGCTTTAGTGTGACTGGAGATAGGAGGATTTCAGGTGATTTTTCCAATACCATTACACAAGCCTAGTAAATTTAGCAAGGTGCAAGTTACGCAGCTCAAGGGAGAGAATTGCATCATTAGTGCACCCATCCTGCTTGCGTGTACTCCTAAAGGGAAGAGAACAAATTTAGAGCTTGTGTGGCTCCCTATCTCGTTCCTATCTCAACTCTGCATTGACAAACCCAGCTGCACAAGTTTACCTGGAAAATATCCTTTTCAGGGAACAGACCCCACAAAGCCACTGAGGAAGGGTTGCCATCTTGTGAGTCACTTCAAGGCCTGGCAATAGTATATTGGTTCTGCTCAGGGTCTGCAGGGCGTAACATCGTGAGCCAGCCAGGAGCAAATAAGTATCAGAGACATTTTCAAGCCCTACTAACTGCTTAAATGGTATTTCAGATATTATGCATATTTGTTCAGCTGCCATTAGGTTCTGTGTGAAAAATCACTTCCCTAACACAGCTGCCCATTTTAGTTGGTTAAATGATGACTGGCAGGTTGTAGAAACCGAGTTCAGGGAATCAGGGAGCAAATTTCATACCTTGCTCACCAGACGTTCAGCCTGTAAATTATGTGAGATAGGTACTCTTTTAAAATCAATACTAAAAAGTATACAAAACTTGATTAAATATGGTGTCTGCATTTATACTGGCTTCTATAGCTGGAAGTCTTTTTATTGGAGTTGGTAACAAAAATATTTGAATTCCGAGCATTATTTGATTCTTTTCCCATTTCTGATTAGTGAAAACAATTAATATAGTGATGCTCTGTTTCCATTTCAGGGTATGTAACTGTTTCTATTTCAACAAAATTATTTATGCCCACACAGCAATACTTACTGTTTCTCCTCTGTTGCTTCTTATTTAAGTTATGAAGTTTTGGTTACTCAGTCTTTCAACCAGGGAGTGAAGGCAATACTATATGATTGAAATGACCAGTCACAAAACACAGATGTCTAATAAATTATCTAAGAAACCCATTCAGCAAGTGCTCTGTAGGCTGGAATTTGTTTTCTCAGACTATCTGGGAAGTCTTTTGTAATGGCTCAAGCATTAAGACTAGCAGTTTTTGAACATCAGATAACATTCAAACATAAATAACTCAAACAGTGTTAATTGCGATTCATCAAACAGCCAGAAAATCTTTTTGAATGTAATAATTATTTGCCTTCTTATTTTTGTATTTAATTGAGAATGCAAATATCAAAATAACTGTAGTGTGTGTACATAACCAGCAGTACTGCCCTATTAAATTTATGACTGTTTTCTGAAAACAATACTATTTCACTTTCACTGTCAGTGTATGAAACACTGATCTATATTCACTCACGTAACTTGTACTTTATCCATGAAGCACGTAAAAGCAAAAATATTTCCAGTTTAGCAGCAGTCTGGCTTATATGCCTTTGGGGGCTGCTTTCTTCCTGCAGCTCTTTTGCTTCTACTTCTTCCCTCCTTGTGATGATTATCAGAACATTTTGGTAATGGTGCTTTTAATGGCTTGCAGGTTATCAGAGTTGTTGGTTATAGATAAGAAAAAAAAACAATGTGAAAGTTATGCCTTAGACTTTACCTGCTGTTATAACTGAATGCAACCGTTAGGTTTCTACATACAGCTGTACCTTTTGCTGAGGAGCTGGGCAGTGAGGTGGGCTGTTGCTGCTAGTCAAATGCACACGGCAATGTGGGCATTCTAAGCATGCATGTCCTGTGCTACTTATAATCTCCCTGCTTGTTTTTATCAGAATCTTCTCTTGTTTTGTTGTATTACCATGTAGGTCCACCTTCTCTCATGCAACATTTCTCTTTCTTTTGTGGTTCTTTTTTGTATCAGCAGTCAAGCTTGCCTTTCCCTGACAATTGTCAGTGACAGTTTTGAGAGCTACTTCAGGAGCTTGCTACCAGATGCTCTTCTCTTTCTGGTACATTTTTCATTCTGTCCTGCTCATTTTACATGTCTCCATAATATGCTTTTTTAACTTCTTCCAAAAGGGAAGTTTCTTAGATAACTCTCTAGTTCTTTGGCCATTTTTCCCAACAGTTCTTTTCACTTTATATTCATTGAGGTGGCCAAACACACACTTCCTAACCTATCTGCCTTTGGAGGGCAGTTGTGTGGTCTTGTTTATATTTCACTTTCCTTTGACAAACTATACTCTGTGAAACATAATTTTAAAACCTTAGGGTTTATATTCATCAGTTTCCCTTTGGACTGCTTTCTTCCATAACTTCAACCTTAGAAACCCACCTTGTTTCTGTTGTAGTCAGTTGCCTTCCGCAGAGGATTGCATGTTCTTCCATTATTTGAGGGTTCTGTACCATCTTCCGAGCGTCTTTCAAAACTTACTGCAGCAGATCCATGCTGTTCTTCCTTCTTTGCACTGATTTTGCCTGCAGGCTGAAAGTATTAATGTTTTTATCATGCTTGTTTCACAGAAGCTTCAGGTACTATTTGTTATTTTTGAAGCTCCATTTTGGACATAAAGACTAGTGTACTTCAGCAGTCCTGCATCACTGTACCACTGATTGGTTTGAGACACAGGTATCTGGACCAAGTATTTTTTTAAGTCTCTGCACTGTGCTGTGATTTATCTGAGATTTGTAATTTTCTCTAAATTTATTTTGCTGTGGAAAAACTCAGTTTAGAGCAGGAATTATGGAAAACAATATAGTTGCTAGTTATACTGTTCAGACATGGCTTAAAATTGGCACAGTAAGTGTTCTCTTCTTTGGAAGGAAGAGTTTTTTTTTTTTTTTTTTTTTTTTTTTTTAATGTGAATTCTAATGTCATTGTATTTAGACTAAAATTGTAGATATAGTTCCCACTTGGCAATGAACAATGTAAGATTGGCTTGCTTGTTTGTAACGGCATTTACACATAATATGCACACTGTTTGCTAACACCTTTCCTGACAGCAGCGATAAGCTGCCTAGGCTGGCAGGAGAGTTCACCTAGCAGAGGGTGATAGATGAAAGGTCCTTTTATGAATTACAAACTGAGAAGCTGTAACATAAACAGAACTGCTTTCAAAGAAGTACTCCTTCCTGTGTACCTCTGCAGAAGTTTATACTTTCATGCTGTAATCTACATCTTATGCAGAATGATCGTACAGTTTATGTCTGAACGTTAACAGCTAAGAGGGACTTGAATCCTGATCTCTTCGAGATCCATGCTGCTCAATTATTAGGTCACCTCCAAGTCATCTTTTATGTTTGTTAAATGAGAAACAAAATGTGGTTTAGACATGATAAAAGCTGTGGGATTTTCATAATTGAATTTTCTGTAGATTTTTTTGCTGTGAGACATCCTATGCAATGTATTTCTCCATTTGACTCTTGTCAAACTGGATTTAGAAAGTAGTGAATACATCCATGATCATAAACAATAAAGAAGTAAATATTTAACAATAAATTCTTAGGATGGTATGATTTATTGATTCTGATGAGGAAGACAAGTTTTCATATAATTAATACCAAGCAACTCATCAGTGTGATTTCAAACATTGTAATAATCACTCATGTGAAGGTTATACCCTGTAAGTTTCTGCCACTTCAGTAGCTGTTCCCACTTCTGAAGACTTCTTCTCTGATCTATACAGGAAACAAGGGAAATAAATCTCTTTGAGGTCAACTAATTTAAAGTTCTTTGCACTTTTCCCTCCTTGGTCGTTGAAGAGGATTCTTTGCCCCTCTGAGTATTTCACTGAAGGATCTGGTAGCAGGACCACAACTGTTGATCTCTGAGAATAGCAGTACTGATTGCTTTTTCTCTCATGCCTGCGTTGGCCTTTCCATCTCCACCTCAGTCTAATCTCTGCATTCAGACTGCACGGCTATCCATTACATAGTCATCCCTTCTATGTTCCTGTTGTCTACAGCATTTTTCTGGCTTCCAAAGACCGTAAGATTTCCAGGAGTTCTCTTCTTTGGAAGGAACAGTTTTTTTTTTTTGTTTTGTTTGTTTGTTTTTGTTTGTTTGTTTTTAATGTGAATCCTAATGTCATTGTATTTAGTCTAGTCTAGTCTCTCATCTCTGCTTCTATTTGTTCTCTGCGTCTCTCATATCTTGTGTAATTTTTTCTTTTTGTTCTCATGCACTCCCTCCTTATCCATAATCAGACCCAAAGAACTGTGGAAGAAAGGAGGATTTTGAATTTTTTACAGGTTTCTAGAATTTCCTGATCTTCCCTACTCCCTTCCTCGTATTCTCTCATCTCCTGGATGGTCTTAGCTAAACCAGTTTCCATTCTGCCGGTTAGTCCAGCCTTCCTTGTTCATTCCTCCATTTTTTGTTCAGCCACCCTTGTAGTTTCACCTATGCACCCTGCTAGGTTTGAGGGGAGTTCATAAAAATCTGTAAATTCATTATGTGTGTTGCTGTCCCTGAAGGTCACATCCAAGCAATTTCTACAGCAAGTTCAGCAGTGGCTAGTCAGTGGGTGCACTGAAGCTCTTGTGTTTTTAGTAACCATGATTGCTTTGTTTGTCCTTGCCTTTTGCTCTTTTCCTACTGTGTGTTTGCATGATCTTCTTATGACATGTGTATATGGTGTCAAATCTAATGGGGCCCTAATTTAGGCATGTGCACAGTGCTGTAATTAATTAATAACTCCATCCTTTGTTAATCTTGACAACTGCTAGGAGGCTGAAGGGCACTTGGCACCGCCATCTCTATAAATGCAAGATGTTGACATTAAGTTATGTTCTACAGACTGGCACATTTTCACGCAGCTAATGCCCACAGATGCTTGTTTCTCAGACATTCATGTTTCTGTAACAAAACAATCTCCATTATAGGCGCAACAAAAGTAGCGGTTTCAAAGTGTCTGGAAGTCTCCTAGCCTCCAAAACACTGTGGGTGTTCCTTACAGGAGAGCAAACTCAGAGTTAAGGACAGTGCAGTGAGAGCCCTTCCTGTACCAGCCAGCAAAGAGGGGGGAGCATCCTTGAGCTCTACCTGTTCCAGGGGAAGAGGAGTAGGCCTTAGTAGCTGGCTCCCTTGTTCTCTGGCCTTACGTCTGTACTGATGAACTTCTAGAGCTGCTGCTGAGTCAGACGTGATAAATTTTGTTACTAAAGCAAAATAGAAATAAATTTCCTACTGCCTTTGAATTAAATGTCTTTAGTGAGATTAACCAGTTTGGATAATTAGGTTAATTGAGAGAATTGATACATAGTGTTCACACATTGAACCAAGCTGATGTAATAGCTGGTAAACTGTATAGGAAGAAGACTTGTCTAATTTGTTCAAATGACACAGGTAAAAATGCAAAGCTGTTGTAATTACAGACATTATGAAATTTCAAATGCAGATTCGGATTTAAATTTAAGAGAGGAATTTAGCTGAAGTTTAGAGACATGGATGCAGTTTCTAATTCCTCAGAGGGAAACATAACAAAGTGAATTAATTTTGTTTTATTTTTAGTTGTAAGAAACTCTAGCTAATATTACCTTGTTTTCTGCTCTTAATTACCCATCAACATTGTTGTGCTCTTCTATTCAATAGCTCAGTAAAAGTTTTCCATTTCACTAATTTTTTGTAGTAATGATATTTTACTGGTTCCAATGGATGGATTGATTTCATCGAGAATGACTTAATTCCTCCACTTCAGAGACATACTTAGGTATAGATGATGGTTAGGATGGTATACAAAGATCGCTGACTGTCATGCTGACAATGTTATTTCATTGTCTCATTGTAATTTCCCTTTTGTCTGTTCTGCACGTATTCATGTAATTCATGTGTCTTGTCCTTGCCTGGTAACCTCTGAGGGGCAGAGATTGCCAATGTGTTCAGCATTTGCGGAGTGCCAGCACAATAGATTTCTAGTCTATGACTTAGGCATTTTGATGATATAAATGACAACAGAAGTGGCTGGAGTTGTGGCTGCAAAATACAAATGAAATTTGGATGTGTTATGTGAATAACATACTGGAAATTATAGGGACTAATGAAATCATGCCAGAATTGAAATCAGAATCTAGTGATTTATATGCAATTTAAAATAGGGAGACTCTTTCAGTATTGTAAGGTGAAGTGTTTCTGTTCTCATTTTAGCATGTGGGCTTGCCTCTCAAAAATGTGTGAGGAAGCTTCTAAGGACCATAAACCTTTTCACACATAAATAATATCTATTCAATGTATATATTTATGCATTGATTTCATTATAGATAGATTTGAGGGTAAACAAAAGCACACAAAAATAAGACAACTGTTTCTTTTTTCAAAGGAAAGAATTATTTCCATATAAACTAAATAAATCCATCATAGTGAAAAATCAACCACATTATGTCAGAGATGAGGATTACTATTGAGATAATGTAATGATCTTTATATTTCCTTGTTTGGTAAGAGTTATTTAATTGTGCTTGCCTCTCCTTGAATTAGCTAAAGGGACCATTCTTTTGCCACATTTATCAATCCTTTTATCCTTTCACTTCCATAAATGCATGCGGTGACTCACTACAAGAGGCAACTGAGTGAGCTGTACAGTGATAAATTTTTCTTGTTAGGAGAAATTACGTTCACTAACTTGAGCTACTTCAGCATGAAATTGAAAAAGAATCATTTTGTCTTAATTTACATTCTTGATTCAATGAGAAAAATGTAGATTGGTCCAAGAATACTACATAGGCTTTCCTTTAAAAACTAATGGTAAACTGGACTGGTAACATAAGAAGTTCATCAAATAACACATCTCATGTATTTATGATATTAGGTTGTATTAGTTCTTATGAGTCACTTTAAAATATATACTTTTTGGTCTTTCAGATCCGTTTACTGTTTCAGTTACATCTTTATCAACAGTGGTATGCATTTTTCATTTCT
>NC_034409.1:26175883-26253383 GCF_002078875.1 Numida meleagris | reverse complement strand
CACAGAAAACTGCACTGAGGGCATTTCTGGGTGAATCAAAATGTTGTTTGCTCTATTAGTTTAATACAATTTATAGTTATGAAATGCAACATTTGGATATTGTAATGTTAAAATATATTGGCCTTCCTACCATTATTCAGAGTTATTTTTTCAGCGTCATATTTTCCTATCAAATAAGGCTTGACATCTGTTTTTTGAAAATATGATTTGAAATGTATTTTCATGCATCAAATAAAATGAAAAGACATTTGCACAGAATTTCAGTTCTAAAGTAATAATTGTAGTGTAAAGATGAAGTCTTTTTTTTTTAATTTTCTATACCAGATTTTATCCACTCACTGGTATGTTTTTTTTAGTTTACATTGAAATCACATTGTTCATTTGAAGGAAGCATTAGGACTGCTGCCTTTTTTCCCAAATGCTCCAGATCTACAACCCAAATTCAGAGCTGAGATGTGGTGACGTTAGACTCCTGTACTCCGAGCTTGCTTAATTACTTTGAATATTTTACCCCATGAAGAATAAATTAAAGATTCAGCCATAGCTATTTCATATTTTTTATCCTCTGCATGTGAATGAATAAGTCCAGGTAAACCTCACTGTAACGATGGCAATCCAAGTTTTTAGGCTGTAACTCAGCAATCGAATAAGCGTGACTTAGCATACCTGTGATAGTTCATGTTCATGGCAGTAGTGGTGAAGCTGCGTGCATGAGCTGATGGAGCATTATTCCAAATCCTTGGGAGATTTGAAAGATGATCCTTTCCCAAATGCTGGGAGTTGTGGCTCCCACATTGGCCAGCTCTGATGGCATCAGGCAGGACCTCTGTGGCCTGACTTGGTTTCTGGGAATCCTGCTGTAGCAAAGCCTCAGGAAGAAGTCAGTTGATCCTAAAGATGATGGGGATAGAGAATGCAAGGGGCTGAGAGTTAGTGAAATACAAGGGTATGGAAATCAGAGAGTTAACTGACTGGAAAGAAAGTAACCCAAAAAATTAAGAAACAGCCTAATTGTTACAGGAATGCTACATGTAGTGCTTCGTTTAAAATGCGTTGAAGTTTTTGCACATTATAATTGAGATTTAAATATATCATAATCTCCCCCATGCTAACTGCATGAACATAGAATTAATTGTTTGAGAATTTAAAATGTAAATTGGTTAATGATTTCTTAGTTTAATTTCAAGTGAATCCTTTTGATAACCCTGTCAAAAACTTTTTTTAGTCCTGTGTGATTTTGCAGTAGAAGCAGCCAGTTTTCTGCCACTTTCTTTATTGTTAAAACTTATTGAAACCTAATGTCTGCACTACAGCTGAAGCCATTTCAAACACACGTGTGTTTTGGCTGTTGCTCATTTTTCCTCACCAGCCATGAGGTTTTATTTTCTTAGCCGTGGCTAGCTCAGAATACTCTATTGAGGAGATTTCCATATCTAAATGCCGTCTTTCAAAATGGCTGACATTTCATTATTCTCAGTGGAGTTTAGGTCATAATTCAAGTAATATTTTCTTCCCAGTTAGCGGACCACTTTGGGAGACAGGAGCTCTCCTGTGAAGGCTAAGAACAGAGGCTGTTTCTGAAGATGGGAGCTGTTTCACTGACATGGTGTAGGGGCTATTTTGAGAGGCTATGCTGCCTGGTTTAGATGTTCTCTGTAATGCAAGGGCAATTACTGGGAGCATAGTGTTGATAAGGAGAATCAGAAAGAAGCTAGCAGTGAGGACCACAGTAAGGAAACCAAGCTGCAGGTCTGCACATGTACCTAGGAGAGCATAGGCCGAAAGGAGAGGAGGAGCTGAATGGGAATGTTGAGGGTGAAACCACAGAGCCTCTGGGATGGACACTTGGGAGCAGAAAGAGGTGCCATAATCAAGAACTAAAGGTCAGCAAAAACTTGTCTCCTGTTAAAAGAGAACCAACAGACCAAAAATCTATTCCAGAGCTTACCCACATGTCAGGATGGCATATCAGCCTGCTGGTTGTGTTGTACTGACAAATCTACATAACCTGATACTAATCTGCTCAGGTGCCAGAATAACCCAGAGTATAAATTAAGGCATACTTGCATACAGAAAAGTGGATGGCACAGTTCAGCTTTGCTGCTACGTGGAACTTTGCTACTAAAGCCTTCTCTTAATGTCTTGTTTTGGGGGGCTGTTTTTTGTTACTCTTGAAGAAGGCCAAAAATTTGACTTCCTTCAATCTATGTTAATAGACATGGAAAATATTCTTTAACCTGTTGTTTTTATGTCATTGAATCACAATAGATGCATGAGAAACTTTACACTTTAAATCTTAATTATACTTTAATTCGGTAGCCCCTTAACCTCCTTAATAATCCAAACGGTTGCAAAATCTGTCTGTGCACTGTATTTATACAAAGTGTAGCATTACATGGTGGGTGTTTTTGCTCATCTGTAATTATTTCCATAATAATAAAAATCTCTTAGAGAAGTCTGATATCCCTAATTGTCTCTGTGTGATCTGATGAGCAAATACCTTTTTCTTTCTTGTTTCTTCTATTTTATGATTGACTACAATAAGCATCTTAAGGGCTTTTCCCATCATTCCTGTCCTTACAGGCCCTTTTATATCCACCTGAGGCTTAATAGAGGAACTTCAGTTTGAAGGATAAGAGCTTTGGCAATATCAGGGAAAGGTAGTACAAAATATCAGGGAAAGGTAGTACAAAATATCTCCTTTTTTTTTTTTTTACACATAGTCCAATGATCAGAGAAGTGCTGTAAGGGCTAACTGTAACTTCCAACAGTCCCCATGCTGTGAATTAGATGTGATAGATTCCTCAAGGCAGAAACTACTGTTCTTTTCTGGTTTTCTTTACCTTTTCCAAGGATGACCACTAATTGCTGCATCTCCTACTACCACAGGCTGGAAGTACTTGAATGATCATAATAAAACTTACTTTGTTCATGACTTTGTCATTCTTCTTCTTGGTCCCACTCCTCCTTCCGAAGCTGGCCTCCAAAATTTCCTTAGATCCTCGGACAGTAACTTATTTCTCTGTATTTGTTCAAAATGATTAGGGTTCTCTGGGATACTCTTGTTAGTCTTGGGTTTGCCGTGTTGTAGCGTGCTGTCACGTGTCGTCTTCAGCGCTGTCGGTGGCTTCCAGTTGGCAGATACCCCCTTGGTGCGCTGCAAGTGCACAGCCAGGGTTAAATGCCTGGAGCTAGCCAGGCCCTTCAGAAACATTCCTTGAAGCCAAAACTCAGTTTTAAAAGATGAAAAATGCTCTCAGAGGCCACGTGTTAAATCTAAGATGTCCAGAGAGTCCAGGAATATCTTCGGCTCCTTCTCAGAGAATGGTGACCTGACTTACTGAAATTACAGGCAGTCTTTTTAGCAAGTCTGAACTATTATGATGTATCAACACTGCTATTCAGTATTGGTACATCCAGAAAGACTGTGAAGTCTTTTCACTTTGTATTTAAAAGTCCTCTATGGATTTTGGTTCTCAAAATGCCGTTAGAGAATGGTGGATGCCAAATGGCTTTACTTTGAACGAACAGTAATTTTTTTTTTTAAAGTTACCAGTAGGACCTGACAAAAGTTAAATAAATTAAAGAGAAGTCACAGAATATCAAAGTAGAAACTTTCTGGAGTTTTTAATTTTTCTGTCTTAAAATGTGTGGGAAGCAAAGCTATCCGCTCATATACATTGTTCCCTAAATGGTAAGGGACAATTGATAGAACTTGGCTAAATTTGCAACAGTTGTGAGCTATATTTTTTCAATTTGACTACTTTATAGTTATGGTTTTAGCTCATTGAATTAGCAGTTTGGACACTAATGGTAATTTGTCAGGAATTTTAAGCATTGTATCAGACACTATTCTTAAAATGGAAGTATTATTCTCAAGAAAAACTCTGCGGATAACATTATTTTCAAGACTTCGATACATGCTTACTAATCAGCTGGCAGAACTGAGCATAGCTCTGTTCAAGGCTATTAATATTTGTCATTAATCCGATAATGTTATAAAAAAATCTAAGCTTCCTGTAAATCTGTTATTTTTCCTTCTTGGATTTTGCTTGAATTGTGACAAGAAAGTAAAAATACTTTGGAAAGAAAACAAAAGAAGAAGGAGTGTTCTAGGTGTTCCTGTTCATTTCAGTTTTTGACAGAGGCAGTTGTGGTTGTTGTCTTGAAATCTGGCCAAAACATGTATTATTCTTTTTTCCAACAATATTCTCTTGATACCTTTGATGAGACTGTAAATAATTGGGCATACTTCAGCTTCTTCAGGTCCCTTGGAAAAAACAAAGGAAAGGACAGATCTACCAGAAAGTAAAAGAATTCATGAACATGGTTTTTCAATTATTTTTTTTTTGAGAACAAAATACTGTTTTCTTTATTTTCACTCTACTTTCTTCTGACAGTTACATAAGTTCTATATGTGGCAGGCCAGACTCAAGCCATCTTCCAGACTGTTTTCTGAACAAGACTATTATCCCAGTTCCCTATTTCACTGTTCAATTTGATCATGTATTTATCTCCCAGAACTGTAAAACCTGTATTGTAACACTCCAAATAATATTTATTCTTACAGTTGTTTTTTTTTTCTGTATTATGAGGTAAGAGTTATTATCTAAAAGTGAAGCCCTGACAATCCACTAACTTCTGTGTTTGTCATAGTGTTTAGTAAAACTGATCCAGCTATGCTTTTGTCTCCAAGATTGTGTAGGTTCAAGCTCAGCCTCTTCAGTGGCTTTCTTTTGGACACTTTTGAAGCCGTTTGGTTGGCATTTTTGTGCTACTTCTGTTTGTCAGTTTGATAGAGTCCTTCAAGTAATACAGTTCATACTGATCTTCACTGTTCCCTTACATGACCCAGTGGCCACAAATGTGAAGAGTCCCTTGTATTTGTCACACATCTTTTATGAATTGAATGGAAATTAATGTACTTTCCTTTGTCCTTCATGTTTTATCTAGATGCGACTGTTGATTTGTACCTTCGCTTTCTTTTATCCACACTAATAAAGATCTGTAGTATGCATTAGGGCACCTCATACTGACACTCCTTGGACCACCGTGTGTTTCAGTATCTCGTGACAGAGCAGATTGAAATGTGGGTTCTTGTGCTGAGTGTGAATATTATGAAAGCTAGTGCTCTCACTGGCCATCTGATACATATTCCAGCTCCATGAGTGATTCTCCTTGCCTGTTTTAAAAGGTATATTCTCTTTAACGTTGCCATTGAGAGAAAAGAGGGAAGCCAGAAATATGCATATCATGCATATCAATTCCTGTGTTCATGGCTGGTGCCAGTGCAAGTGTTTTGTTTTTTATATCAATATGACTTTCTGTGAAGATTATAACCCGTTAGGGTGGGTTGGGATCCACCTTTCTAGAAGAGGCAGGGCAATCTTTGGCAGCAGGCTGATCAACCTAGTGAGGCAGGCTTTAAACTGAAGGATTTGGGAGGTGGGGTCCAAAACCAAAACAGTGACCAATGTTCCTTAACTGTCTCCCATGTTATGAATCAGAAGGCCAGCCACCTCAAGCATCTATTTAGCTATGGGGGATCCTCTTGCATCCCCTGAGGGAAGCCTTCATTTTCTGCTCTCTTTTCTTCTTTCTTGATTCAGCAGGGTCTGTTGCTGAATGTTGTTGAGAACTGGAGGAAAGCCAATATCACTCCAGTTTTCAAAAAGGTCAAGAAGGAGAAGCCAGGAAACTGCAGGCCAGTCAGCCTTACCTCCATCTTTAGGAACGGGATGGAGCAACTTATTCTTGATACCATCTCCAAGCAAGTGGAAGAGAGAAAGCATAACAGCAGTAATCAGCATGGCTTTGCAAGAGGAAATCATGTTTGACCAACGTGGTAGACTTCTGTGATGTCAGAATCAGCTGGATAGATGAGGGGAGAGCAGTGGGCGTTGTCTACCTTGACTTCATCAAGGCTTTTGAAACTGTTTCCCATAACATCCTCATGGATAAGCTTAGGAAGAGCAGGATACATGAGTGGACAGTGAGATAGATTGAGAACTGAGTGACTGGCAGAGCTCATAGAGTTGTGATCAGTGGTGCAGAGTCTAGTTGGAGGTCTGTAACTAGAGGTGCTCCTCAGGGGTCAGTACTGGGTCCAGTCTTGTTCAGTATCTTCATCAGTGACCTGAATGGAAGGATAAGAATGAGCCTTCAGCAAGTTTGCTGACAATACAAAGCTGGGAGGAGTTGTTGACACACCAGAAGGCTGAACTGCCATTCAGCAAGACCTGGACAAGATGGAGAGGTGGGTGGAGAGGAACCTGATGACCTTCAACAAGGGCAATTCAGAGTACTACATCTGAGGAGGAATAACAGAATGCATCAGTACAGGTTAGGGCCTGACCTACTGAGAAGGAACTCTGTGGAGAAGGACCTTGGGAGGGTCCTGATGGACAGCAGGTTGACCGTGAGCCGGTGGTATCAGCATGCACTTGTGGCCAAGAAGACCAGTGGTATCCTGGGGTGCATTAAAAAGGGTGTGGCCAGCAGATCAGGGGAGGTTGTCCTCCCCATCTTCTCTGCCCTGGTGAGCCCACATCTGGAATAGTATGTCCAATTCTGGGCTCCTCAGTTCAAAAAAGACAGGGATCTTCTAGAGAGAGTTCAATGGAGGGCCACAAAGATGATTAGGGGCCTGGAGCATCTCCCTTATGGGGAAAGATCTCACTTATAATGTCACTATGAGAGGGTGACAGAGCACTGGAATGGACTACCCAGAGGATTTGTGGAGTCTTCTTCTCTGGAGGTATTCAAAACGCATCTGGACTCCTTCCTGTGTAACCTACTGTAGGGAATCTGCTTTAGCAAGGGTTTGGACAACATGATCCTCAGAGGTCACTTCCAACCCCTACCATTCTGTGACTCTGTGAAAGGCTGAAAGACCTGGGCCTATTTAGACTGGAGAAGACTGAGAGGGGAACATACCGATGCTTTTACATATCTGAAGGGTGGGAGTGAAGTGGATGGGACCAGGCTCTTTATAGCAGTGCCCAGCAACAGAAAAAGATATAATGGGAACAAACTGGAACACAGAAGTTCCATATAAACATGAGAAAAATTTTCTTTGAGGGTTACAGAGTCTCCTTCTCTGAAAATATTCAATACCCACCTGGATGCTTTCCTGTGTAACCTGCTTTAGGGAACCTGTTATAGTAGAGGGCTTGAACTAGATGATGACAGAGGTCCCTTCCAATCCCTACAATTCTGTGATTCTGTAATTCTGAAAAGTGAAATCTGAGCACTTGTGATCACTGTTTTGAATTTGAACTGAACAGTTAGGGTAATTACCTTGCAGAAGTTTTGGCTAGAAATTAGTAGCTAAGTTCTTCAGCTCTGAGCAGAAATGGGGCACATCGAGGCCATGTCACCTGTACAGATCACTGCTCTGTATTTGTCTGCATGCTGCCAACTTCGTGATGTACCAGGCAAAACAGAATTGCAGGCAGAAGTTTGCAGGGCACTGGAGATTTTGCAAGGGCACTGGTTTTCCACTAGTCTCAAGTATAAATCACTCATTTTTTCCACAGACTACACAGTTCATTCTTTAGTTCATTTTCTCATTCATTTTAGCAAATTAAGATCTGTTAATTTTCCTCTTAAACGACTGGTGAGATGTAAATGAGCTGCTGTTGAAAGATAAGGATATTAAAATTTTGCTTGTGTTTCAGTTGTTTCCTATAGGCAAAACATTTTTTGCTTAATAAATATGATCACAGATTTTTCCACTATAATTTCCATTTATACGTTACTGAGCTTGATGGAGGAAATGTGAAGAGACATGAGTCTCTATTATTGGGACTTCAGGTTAAGCAATATATATATATTTTCTCTTCTGATCAATCATTGTAAAATTTAACTTAAAACACTTTAGAATGATGGGCAGTATTTAGTGACCAATAAAAATGAATTGAGAGTGTTCTACCTGTGAAAACTGGAAGCCAGAAACTTGTAGTTGTTCCACTGCCTTCCTTAGCAGCTGTTAAGTTTAACTCCTAATGTATGAAAGTAAACTCTTAATTTAGAATGCAGTTAATAGGCTGAAGAGATTTGTAGGTCATCTTACATTAGAATTGTCCCACATATATAGGTTTTCTTTTTACTAGCAAGAACACTAGTTACTTACCAGATTTCTTGTGTAGTTTCCTATTTATACACAATTTTGAAGGCAAAATATTACACCATAGCTTTGTTTGTTATTCCATCTCCTGTTTCAGAACACTGAGCTGTGCATTATGTGTCAAAACATGTACTGTTCTCTTGGAGTTCCTAGCCCAGCAATGCGATGTAATTCATTATGCCCTGAAGATAAACAGTACCTCTTGACCTTTCCAAGAAAAGTTGCAATATTTTCTTATTCCAGAATGTAATATTGTACTGAGCTGATATCAATGTGATAAGATAAATGTTTCCTTTTCTAATGTAAACCAGAGTGCACTACATTTATATAAAAGTCTTGGGGGATACCTAAAGCCTCCAGATAAGAAGGAACATTTTGACTATTGTAGGTCTGCATTTTTGAATGCTCGGTCTCAAAGCACAGGGGACAAACGGCAACCAATCTTGAAGAGGATAGCCAGGATTTTCGGAAGTGAATAGACAGTTAATTTTTATGTTGCCCAATTCAGAATTATCCTAAGGTATATGCAAACAAATTCAAAAGTATATGATTCATTACTATGGAGCGTAAACACCTTTCTCTTCAATATTAGGGTATTTGGAGATGCTTCCCAAGTGTTAATGCAGAATCCTAGTCTCTTCTTTCCTGACAAATTTCCCTCCCAGTGCCCATTTATCTTAATACGTTAAATGTTTCTGTGTGCAAATCAGTACTGCATGGTGGTCATACGTGGCATGTAAAAAATCTCTGCTACTCATGTGAGTAGATCCCTCTGAAAGTAATGCCTCTTATTTATTTCCTTGGAAACTACAACAGATACAAAAGCACAGTTCCACTAGCCTATTGAGTGATTTTTTCAGCTATTTTTCACTCTATTTTTCAACACAGTCACTACCATTAGCTTTTGCATTTTTGCCAGCAATGAACAAGAGCCTGCAGTCTGCACTCATAAAGACCGGTACCAGCGGAGGTGACCGTTTTGCAGATACTGTGATGGTGTCTTTGCTAGGAAAATGTCGCCAATACAGTCTGTCTTTCAATGGCTCAAACTGATGGAAGTCAGAAGGCTCCAAATCTCGGCTACATGGTGGGAGTGGTAGGACAGTCCAGCCAGGATTCACAATGTGCTGTACAGTCTTCAAACTGATATGGGGCCTGGCATTAATGTGTTGCAAGAGAAAGGTTGTTTTCTCCTCTGGCCTGACTCTGGAAGTTTGAGCCTTCTGCTTAGTCAGCATTGCAGTGTAGCAGTCAGAATTGATGGTTTTTCTGGGTTCCATGAAATCCAGAACAATCACCCCGTTCCTATCCCAAAAGTCAGTGTGCATCGCTGTACCCACTGATGGCTGTGTCTTGAACTTTTTCCTTGATGGGGAACTCACATCTTGCTACTCCATGGGCTGCTGTTTTGACTCTGGCTCATAGTGGTGACACCACATCTCGTCACAGTAATGATGCAATACAGGAAACTGTCACCTTCAGCCTCGTATTGGTTCAGTAGGTCCTGACAAACTTGCATGTGGTGTTTTTTCTGTTCCTGCTCACATCCACTGGTTGCTTTCCATAAATGTTCAGCAAGTGTCGATGAATGCCAATAGGTACAGTTTTTCTGCTTGGACAAATTCAGTGATACACCTTTGCTTCATACACATTTCCATGTCAGATGCCATTCTGTCAGATTGCCCCTCTGCTGTCAATTTTAAAAGACAATTTTAAACATTCTGTTTGCACTATATAAATTTGATTCAACAGGGATTAAAATACAAGAGAAAAGAACAGTGAAGAGCAGCAGTAAGAAGTCATGAAATACCATTAAATCAGTCTAATTCAACATACACATACATGTTAGTGGCATTTAGGTCTGGACATTTTGTTTGTTAATTTGCCATTATTTAAGCTTATCCTTTATTTAAGCTTATCCATGGATAGCATTTGGAAGGAGGCCAGATTAAGTTCTGTATTAAGAAGCTAACTGAAAAGAGCAAGTTTTGAGGGAAGATTTTAAGTTCTTGTGTGAAATGATAACATGAAGGAAGATGAGACTGCCATGTAGGTCAACATGAGAAAAATCGTGGAGTCACCCAGGGAAGAAGACTGTGAGCAGAAAAGGAAAGTTGACACATTATAAAGAAAAAAAAAAAAAGTGAGGTTTCTCAGAGGTCAAACTGTCTAGGACTTTTGAGAATATGGAATTTGAATTTCATTTGAAAACAATTCATATGTTTGCCAGGGAACTAAACAGTGTATGAAGTAGACATTCTTCATACTAAAAAAGAAATAATTTTAAGCTGATGAGTTTTCGAACTAAAAACTAATTGCAATTTTTTGTTAGCACATGTACAATCATATCTTATTTAGATATAGTTCTCTCATCATGAATTTATCACACATGTGGCAGTTGTATGTAGCTTCAGTAAAGTCAGTTCAAAATACTTTTCAGATTTAATGGAAATTTCTAGAGTTTATATTTCATGTGCTTATTATATATATAATCAGGTTTATGTAGTCTGTATCTCATAGCACAGGAAAAGAGTATAGTAGGGCAGAACCAGCATAAATACCTTTGCAGAGTATTTGCCGGGCAGTCTGTAGCTTCTCTCCTCACTAGTGGTTGGGAATAGTTATGTGATCTATATCAAATTTGTTCTGCAGCTGTTAGTACCTCCTAGCATATGAACAGATGGGTAGGATTTCTAGGAGACAGATGCCCGCCTCACTAAGAGGACTGCTCTAACTGGCATAATCAGAACAAGAAATGACGACTGAATGAGTATGGAAATAGAATTATTTTTCCGCACATCGAAAGGAGGCAGTAGGAAGGG
The DNA here is from genome assembly GCF_002078875.1 of Numida meleagris. Taxonomy (NCBI): domain Eukaryota; kingdom Metazoa; phylum Chordata; class Aves; order Galliformes; family Numididae; genus Numida; species Numida meleagris. Next base: position 26,242,433 of record NC_034409.1, on the reverse strand, counting down.
CTACATTTATTTATTTGGTGCTGCAACTCACTATGCTTAACTTCCCCTGAACATTGACAAAAGGTGTTTTAAAGTGGCAGGTCATCTCTCTAGCATCTTCCATTAACAATTAGCCTACTAAACAAGATGGGGCTGAGAACCTGTAATGCTTGTCCAGAAACATTTGTATCTCTCTGGAGAGTCCTACAAAAACATGAGAACCTGTGCCATTAGAAGTCACTCTTCTCTGCACCAAATTCTTGAGACACTGCAGAGTGGAGTTTGTGCCTTGAGTTTCACCTTCACCCTGTATTTCTTTCTTACTAGTTTTAAAGGATTTGAATATTTAAAATACATATATGGTTGGATCTTACTTGAAATGAGCTACAGTATGAATAGACACGAGACACTGACAGTTTAGCACACAGAGTAATCAGAAAAAGCAGAGTTTAACTGCAGCTAGTTTGTACTGGTTGAACACCTCTCTGTATAAAAAATATTTTATATTCAATTGTATTTATAATCTTTTGGACAGTCAACATATGGTAGAACTTAACAATATAACCACTTAATCAAACACAGATTTGACCTGTCCCTTCTTTCTTTGCTTGTCAGAAGCTTTTATTCCTTTCTACATGGAAAACAGTTTAAGAAATGCAAGACTGCATGAAGGACCAGATCTCCTTCTGTCTTTGGTCCTTCCAGTTCTTTCATTTTGAGTAAATACTAAAGACTACCATGTAAAACGTTGAACTCTCTCTGTTCCCAGAATACTACTTTTTAGCTGAGAATTTCAGGCAACTAGCTGAAGCTATATTAGAGTATGGGTGAATACATATGGTTTGTGACAGGTTTGATACAGCACAATAACTTATGGCTGTGTGAATATACATTGTTGAATCCCCTTCTTTGTTCTCGAGTATAAATACTGTTCTTCTTATCAGTCATTTTTAACTTTTATAAAACTGTCTTGTTGGAGCTTTAGCTGTAATTATTTTGACTTATTGTAACACCTAGAAAAATACCTAGAGTTCTGCTAGGCCAGAATTAGTATGGGATATTTGCAGAACTTAAGAAAATTCTAGAATACGCATCGCTTCTCAGAGAAGCATTTCATTCTACAAAACACAAAAATGCAATGGAACTTTGTCTTAAAAAAAAAAACAACTCATTCTGGAATGCAGAAGCTGAGGTCAATCCCTCTTGAACTCGGCTAAGTTTCAGAATGTCTTCTTCCAACAATTATACTCATTGCTATATGTGAAAATTCCTTCAGCTGTTGCTATTTGGATTTTGGGAACTTTAGTTTTGTTGCAAAAAGTCTACTTTGGAATTTAATTAATTCACAACCTAAGTTCTTTCAAATGGTGATGATGATGTGACTTGTCTTGCAAGATGATGTAAAAACTTGGGTGCATTCCATGTGCCTGCTACAAATTTCTAGGAATGGTGCTTACTTGAGCAGTGAAAGTGCTCACTTTGTAGTTTCGGCATCTGCCAATGTTGCTTGTAATAAAGGGAGTATCTGTACTGTTTTAACTGTGTCAGACAAGTCAAAGAAACACTTGTCTTGAAGATAAAGGAAGTCAGCTTAAGTAAAATTAATTTATTTTCCTGACTAGCATAATCATCTCCAGTCACTAGAATATATCGTTTCAATGATACTGTGCTGGCCTACTTGTTACACTCTTGATTACTAATAAGAGCTTTTTCAATGCCTTCTAGTCAGGCAGAAATTTAATCTCTTCAACATTACTCATGATGTTTTTATTTTGTTCCTATTCCATCGTGATTCTCAGTGTCTTTAATTTACAGCATTAGTCCATGTAGTCTTTCTGTGATTCATCTTTTCTCTTTTTTTGTAATGAACAAATAATTTAGCTACTTATAAAGACACAAGGCTTCTAATCAGAGTCTTCTCAGATCTTGATGTAGAAAATTACAGAAAATTATCAGCGGTTGTTATTTTTAAAGAATTTCCTAGGCCTCTTCGTAGTCACTGTTTCAAAGATAGTTCTGATTTTTGGCTCCTAAGAAAGCAGGCTTCTCGTAAAATTGTGGCTGATGTCAAAAGTTTGACGTCAGTACTGAAAGTCACCCAAGGTGCATAAGATGGCCATATAAAACTGGCACTGAAAAATGGTCAGTAGGCACTATGGGATGTTGTTTGAGGTTCTTGTTTACACACTTCAGAATGAAACTTGAGGCCTGTATTTAGCAGTGTTTCTCAGGGATCGGTGCTGGGTCCAGTCTTGTTTGACAGCTTCATCAGTGACCTTCATGGAGGGGATAGTGTCCGCTCTCAACAAGTACGCTGATGACGCAGAGTTGGGAGGAATGGCTGACACACCAGAAGGCTGTGCTGCCATTCAGCAAGACCCGGACAGGCTGAAGAGTTGGGCAGAGAGGAACCAGATGAGGTTTAACAAGAGCAAGTGCAGAGTCTTGCACCTAGGGAGGAATAACCACGTGCACCCGTACAGGTTGGGGGATGACCTGTTGGAGAGGAGCTCTGCAGAGAAGGACCTGGGGGTCCTGGTGGACGACAGGTTGGCCATGAGCCAGCAGTGTGCCCTGCTGGCCAAGAAGGCCAATGGCATCCTGGAGTGCATTAAAAGGAGCGTGGCCAGCAGCTCAGGGGAGGTGGTCCTCCCTCTCTACTGTGCCCTGATCAGGCCTCACCTGAAGTACTGTGTGCAGTTCTGAGCTCCTCGGTACAAAAAAGACAGAGATCTCCTGGAGAAAGTCCAGCGGAGGACCACAAAGATGAGAAAGGGCCTGGAGCATCTCCTCTGTGTGGAAAGGCTGAGCAACCTGGGTCTGTTCAGCCTTTAGAAAAGAAGACTCAGAGGGGATCTGATTAATGTTTATAAATATGTGAGGTGTGGGAGGCAAAGGGACAAGGCCATACTCTTTTCCTTGGTGCGTAGCGATGGGACAAGGGGAAATGGCCGCAAACTGAAGCATAGGAAGTTCCACACAAATGTACATAAGAGCTTCTTCACAGTGAGGGTGACAGAGCACTGGAACAAGCTTCCCAGAGAGGTTGTGGAGTCTCCTTCTCTGGAGACATACAAGACTTGCCTGGACGCCTACTTGTGCAGCCTGCTGTCGGGAGCCTGTTTTGGCAGGGAAGTTGGACTCGATGATCTCGAGAGAGCCCTTCCAGCCCCTACAATTCTGTGATTCTGTGAAACTTCCTCCTCCCTCCCCCTTCCAAGGAGTGCTTATTGCTATTGTTTATGAAAATGATTTGTTTTCCTAGCCTGTTGTGCTATGAAATCAAGCTCCTTTGAAACTTTTCCAAGTCATCTAAAATCACATCTTGAGTACCTCAGCTGAGAGAGTCTCTAAAACAAGACATGGCTCAACTGTTTTCAGCACACAGACAGGACCTGCACCAGTAAGCATGGTGTTTCCTGCGTGCAGAACTGGCTGAGTGACATGGGATGAGACACCCCTGAGCTAATGAGCATTTTATTCCCCAAACTACAGGGATTGCATCGAGTTCCAAAGTGGGACTACTGCTTGGATGAATCTGGCTGCAGAACTGTGTGTGGGGGTTGCTTAAGAGAGTGCAGGTCAGCAAAAGTCAGACAGTCAGCCAAGAGCTGTGCTCACAGCTTACCAGCACAGAAAATCATGACTTCAATTTATCAGTGTAGATGAAGTCTGAGAGAAAGATGGCAATTTTGTCATAATAGCATTTTCAGTAGTTCACTGTGTATGTTTTTTCTAACTATAAATGTTAGAGTCCTTAGCACTGACGTCTTAATGATATTAATGAAACCGAAGATTGCTGGAGAAAAGGATGAGAACCTCTGACATTCATGTGAAATCAAAGATTGCTTCAGCTGTTGGCCTCAGCTCTGAGTTCAGGTAGCTACATAAGAGTTTTGCCATAAACTCTGCTCCTAAAAGTATTTCAAAGCAATCCCAAAGTCTTGACATGAAATGGTCTCTCTCCCATTTATATTCTTTACTCATTGTGGTACTGCACAAGCAGAGCCTTGGGAACTGCAGCAGACTAATAGATATAACACAGATCATTCTCTCATGAAAGGCAAGGTCTTTGACTAAAAATGCTCTAATACTGTGTCTGTATTACTTTATTTTCCAAATCTCAGAGCAGGAAGTATGTACATTTGTCCCGTAAAATAAAAATTAAGTTTCTAATAGGCAGGATATTGTATATTCTTAAATAATAACTAAAGTAATACTTACTATATATTGTAACACTAGAATATTATTAAAATACCTCATCAGGAATAGATCCTTGTTTGTTTTTTGTTTTCCAAGTCCTTCTATAAAGAACAGATGATAGGAAGAAAACATGGGTGAGTGTTCACAGATAAGATGCACTGATTCCTAGTGAATAAAAGCAAAGAGAATGTTGGAAACAGTAATTAGTTGCATATCATCACACCTAAGGTTAAAAATAATAATAATGAAAGCTTTATTTCTACTTTCTCTTTACATACAATTCAATGTCTACCTAGCGGTGTTTGTAAAATGAGCACTGCCTGTTGAAAGCAGGATGTGAAGTGATGATGGACTTAGAGCTAAAACTCAGTTTATTATTCTCATATTAAGTGGCGCTATGAGTGGTTTGGTATACTAAAATATCATACCTACAATGAAACGTACTCATGTGACATAAAGGACTCTGCTCTGAAGCATATGCATTAATAATTTTTTAAAGCTCTTTATTTTTCCTCAAAAAGTCTTGCTTCCTTTTTCAGTCTCTGAACTTGTGATTATATGAGAACGCTTGAGGACTACACACAAGGAACTGTCATCAACAAAATATTTTAAAGAAAGATATATGTAATAGTACTTTTGCATATGTCAACCTGTTTTTCTTAAAAGTTTATGTGTAAATTTAATAGTTACCAAATTGCAGAAGGTGAAAGATTCCAACCAGTTTGAGAATTCTGCTGGTCATTGGTTAGAGAAAAGTCTGTTGTGTTAGAAAATTGCCCAGGAGTGTTACAGAAAGTCTTGATTGAGAAAGAGGTTAAGGTTTTGGAGAATGAGGATAGGATCCTTATTTAGATATTAGAATTCTAGTTTCATGCTTTTTTCAGGAAAAAAAAAGTCACATTTCTAATGAAGGCATCTTCTAAAAAAGCTTGCAGAAGTGCGGTGTTTCCTTAATACAGACAGTGATGTCTCAGAGTTCTAGAGTACCACTGTGGTTTGACATAATCCAAAATGCCAACCTGACTATTCGTTCTTCTGTTTTTGAAATTAACTGTAAAAGTACTGAAAACAAATAACTCACATGAGAACATTACTGCATGGGTAGATACGAGTTTCCAATTACGCATGAAGGTGAAGTGGGAGATGGGGCTTTTTATTCTTTCCTTCCCATGCTGTCCAGCTGCTGTGTGGGGAGGCAGGTGACGAGCTGGCTCCACCAGTGCAGGTGATGCAGTCTTGGGGTGCGGGTTACATGGGCAGAGCAAATGTGAAGGAAGCAGCATAATAATATGTTTTCACATACACAATATGTATGGTGATGATTTGATACTGGACATGAAGAAATCTCTAGAAGAAAACCCAAATTTGTGAGAGGAAGAGTAGAGGAATTGTAGAAGTTGAGGAGGTTTAAAATGTTACAAGAAGATGCAAGCAAGTGTTATGGAAAAGATCTGAAAAATACAAGGATGTGAAATCTGAACTAGGTGCAGTATGTGCTGAGGCATGCCTTTAAAAGAGAAGACCGGTAGCTGAGGTTTGATTGTAAGAAGCTGATGACAAGACATGAGAGAGGACTGGTAAAATAAAGGCTTTTTTTTTGTGAAGCAAAAGAGTAGTTAGAAGGATAAAAGGAGTGAATTTTCTATCTAAACTTCATTTTCTGTGTATTCTAATCATGTGACTAGGTTGCTGGTGGTTTATTTTAATGTGCATACTAGTGGTAGTAATGATGCAATATATACTATGTGGTTCTGATGAAGTTTTTAAGATCTGATGCCAGAAGAGACTTTATCTCATGTGAAGTATTACATATGTTTGGCACTGAGGCAGATGGGTGTGTCTGCTTTTTTACAAATGCATCTAAAGATGATAATGTCACTGAACATATTTATTATTATAATTCCTTGATTAGTTTGGCACTTATGAATATTACTGTGAGTACCAAGACTCTATAATAAGGATCATTTTACCCTGGGCAAGCTTGGTGAACACCTACTTTTAATTCAAATGCCTAACCTGTTGTGTTGCTCATGTGCATTCCTTGGGAATTCCTCATACAGTCGCTATCATTTCTCCAGCACCTAAGTGCCCTGGGAATTGCAAAATGTCTCTCTGTTCCTCTTCTGCAAAACATTTTTACTAGCTTCAGGTCTTTTCTTTTTCATCCCTGCAAGTTTCTAATCATAAAGAATATACTCCCTACCAGATCTCCTCGCAAGGGCTGAAACTAGGATGAGGAGCCTGAGGACATTTGCCTGCCTGTCTTCACTTGCATTTTAGCTTAAAATTAAAGCTCTTTGTCATTTCACTCTGTTACAATCTTCACTCTTAAAAGTCCCCAAAGTGGAGAATTCTTTCTCAGCTCTACAGTCTGTTAGGCTACTCTTCAGAGCACACTCAATTTCCAAATGCAGTGAGAACCTGAGGACTGGGGCTCATACTGGTGCACTGCCTTCTTCAGAGATACGGAGATCTGTGTGGTTGATCACACCTGTTAGGTCACTCTGAAATCAGATGCACCAGAGGAGTTAAATGCAATCTGAGAGGAAGGCAACCAGAGTAATCCAGGCAGTCAGATGTAGACCACAAGTGCAGTAACTCTTTCAGAAAGATGCAAAGCTAACCACTGCTACTTTTGTTAGGTTTTCCACAGATCATAAGCATTTCCTTCAAGAAAACAGGTATTTAGTTAAATGTGTGTGTGTGTGTGTGAATATGTGTGTTACTTTGCACATACAGACATATAAATTGATTTGTGATCATGGCACAGAGATTCCCCTGGAGCCTCACAGTCCATACATAGAAATAGATTTTAATGCTACAGACTTATTCCAAGGGGTTTTGATCAAGCTTTACACTTTGTGTTATCAAGACACTCATGAATACTGCTGAATGTTACCATTCATAAGTCTAGCATCTAGAAAATGGGCAGTTTTTATTTGCATGGTGTTCTTCTTGATCTCGTATCAGTGTTTTTATTTTTATTTTTTTAACTCCAAATCCAAAGGGGAGTGTGCATCTCTCTCTCTCAAAAAAAAAAAAAAGATTAGCAAAACTGCCGAAAAATTAGAAATAAAATTACTATCATTGGATCTCCTTTTTACATTCATGTTTATTCAGTAGGATTTCAGTTTATTTAGTTTTAGCAGTAAAGACTGTTTTTTTTAAGTGGCTTAGGCTGTAGTGATTTTTTATCAAATTATTTCATAAAAACATGATTGAAATCAGATTATCAAAGGTACTCATTGTGTTTTGCCTTGTAGCTCTAGATTTAAATTCAGAATAAATTATACAGTCAGTTGCTTTCTTTGCATGGAACTATACAACTTAACTTGGTCAAACTGTGCTTCAGACCCCATTTCTTTCCTTGCTTTTCTGTCCACATCCCATCTCTCTTTTTTTCACCCAGGCCTTTATTTACAAGAAGAAATGTAGTATCAGGAAGATCTTGTTTTCTGCTACTCTCATGTCCTTACTTGGTGGTGAGGACAAAAAATTTCTGTCCAGGTGGATCAAATAGCCGTTAGGGCACAGAGTCCTTAATTCTAGCCCATATTCCATTTAGTATAAACTACTTCTGTGTTCGGTTCAAAATCTCAAGGTTAGTCTTGTAAACACAAACGTGACCACTTAATATCGGAAAATTCCAGAGTGTGATTCTGTAGGCACAGCTTATACTGCTGTTAACTTACCATAGAAACAAATCATGCTGAAGCTTCATGATACTCAGTTTATGAGAGCATGGTGTTATTTGAAAAGTAGCAAGGTGTTAGACATCACAGTAATCCGAACTTGGCGTACTTTCACGGGAATCAAATGAACCATGCAATCAAATAAAATAGGGCTGGAAGGTGCTTGTAAAGATCTCTGTCCCAGAGCATAATCACTGTTCTTCCTGAAGATATTTCTTAAACAGGTCCAACGACAAAGATTCTGCTGCCTTCACAGAATGTATTGTACTCCTTCAGTATCCTTAACATTTGAAAGTTTCTTCTTAAATGGAATTAAATCTCCCTGAATTCCATTTAAGGTTGCTTTTACTTGTCTTACCCATGTTGTACAATTAATTTTTCCTGCATGGATACTTGTTGAAGGCTCCTACTACTTGATGCTTTTTTTCTCTTTTTGTCATTGGATATTGCTATTCCATAGATTGGATTTTGTGGTCACTGTTCAGATGGTCCAACTCTTTGAAACATTGTGCCCCAAAATGGTTACAGTTCTCCAGGTGGTTTTTTAAAAAATTGAATAAAGTGAAAGAAACACAATGCCTGTTTTTTATGACATTTGTATGTGTATATCCGAGTATAATATGACAGTGCTGACTTACATCTTTAATATTGTTCATCATAAATACATATTTTAAAGCTGAGATTTCTTTAAATTATGCCATTCTAAATGATCTTTTGAACTAATGAACAATTAAATATATTAAAATAATTTTAAAAGAAACTTTAAATTTACAGTATCTAATGTGAAACCCTGGTGTGAACTTTTTCTTCACTAATTCTCACTGGATTTTTCAGTAGTGGCTGTTGTGCTTTCCCCCCATTCAACTCAAACTTGATATGACCATTTTGATAATATTTCTTTTTGTAGTTCCATTCTTACTCATGTGTCTGGCTACGGATTTGTAAGGGCAGTAGAAAATCAAATCAGCTGTTGTCCAAATAATTGGATCCCTTTAAATCGTTGACTCTTCAATAAATATATAATTCTTTACATTTTGAGTGGCTGAGAGATTTTGATTCTTACAATTCCTGTAAGTTTATTTATAATTACTTTGGCGCTACATAGATTTGCATTGTTTGATGGATAGCTTTGGTTTATAGCTTTCAGGGCATGAGAATGAGAATCAGGGCTTATGATGCTTCGTGCCAGAACTCTGTTACCAGTCAAATTTTACCTCTCCATATTACTTAGTAAGACTAATCAAGCCTCACATCTATACTTTCAAATTTCACATTCTGATCTAGGAGTCTTGCTCTGGGCCAGAACTAAATGAGTACTTGCTTCCTTTTGTTTTATAGTTATCTCACCTTGTGCTTTAGCTTATATCTTCATTATGTGATTTTTGTTGATCATTTGCTTAAAGATCTCCATGAAGATTTCATTGTCTTTAATCTTTGAATTTCCTTTTCAGATTTGTATCAGTTGAAACCGCAGCCTTCCAAAAGCCTATTGTTACAGTGCTTCCCTTGGTATTGTGCTTTTTCCTCCTCCCACATTTGCTCTGTGTTTTGATTTTAGTATGAATGGGGCTGCTCTTGTTTTCATTTGCATCAGTTCCTTTCCTATTAATAAATGATCCAGCTATATTCCACCTAAGCCAACACTGTTCCATTCCAGATTGCTTTATCTGAAAGTGGTCTTCACAGCCAGTAAGTTAATTCTCCAATTGACAGACCTGAAAGGCCTTTTGTTAACCAAAGCATTTCAAGTCAAATACTCATGTACATTTGTAAAATGTGTATTGTATAATTTTGTACAATATTATGTATACAATATGTATGCAATATTATCTATGAAAGTATTATAATTCTAGGAGTCTTCTTTTTTTCTAAATTCACACCTGGGATAGCTGTAGTGATCTCATTCTTTGCCCATCACACTTAAATAGCTTCTGCATAAGTGCTAGCTGATTTTCATGTGAAATAGTTGATACTAATTTTTGTGTGAAAAACTGGTACATGCAGCCATTGCTACCTGAGGTCAGCTCTTCATTTTACTGCTGCATGCTCCACCTTTCTAAAAGGCATTAAATAGCTGTGGCAGGACATTTGTGAATTTGTGACACTGGTGTTAGATGTTTGCACTGTTTTTGTTTTTCATACAGTTAATTCGCTTAGTGCAATGTAAGTTATATGAATAAAGTTGAGTTGGACTGCCTGCTCCTATCTTTATTCAAGGAAAGATAAATTCACGAAGGTGGGATGAAAGGAAGAAAATTGTCAGTAGAGTGCAACTTTGGTGCTATGGGCGCACATATGTCCTAACCCTTGACATTTGCATTCTTCAGGTGGTCTGAGCTTTGGAGACACCATTTGAGTCTACTCACATGGAACATGTTATGCATGGTCTGTCATGTATCCCTAATGACCAACGCAGATTGACGTCTGCAGGGAAAAGCCCTCTTAATGACTGCGGGAGTTGAAACAAGCCGCTTTTAGGGGTGTTTTGTGCCTAGCTCTGGGTCAACCAAACAATGAGCAGGAGAAATGAAGAGTTGTTTCTGAAACAGTATTTAGTATCTGTTAGATTGGGTTATATAGAGGGAAGCTAAATTTGGCTTTATAAAATGAAATATGTTAGCTGCTAAGTTATTAGTGCCCTGTATTTATTTAGCATCCTTCACATGGGGAAGAGGTATGCCACAAAACAAAACAAAACAAAAACAAAAGAAAAAATTGCCAAAACAATTAGAGTGAAAAAAATCTGGTAATTAACTATTATTTTTCACAAAACTAGTCTAATTACGAATCAGTCATGGTAAAATGAAAGGTCAATAACTACAGATGCATAATTTCTCTCTGATAGATTGCTGTTTGAAAATAGGTTTATGACAATTATGTGATTAATTTCCTTTTATTAAACAGCATTATGAGACTTCATGTTGCATTCATCAGTTTATTACTGTTACTTTTTCTCTTCAGTTGCAAATTAATCCTGGATAACATCAGGGCAGAACAGAAACTCAGGTACACTGAAGGTGTTATCTTCATTTGTTGTTTGTACTGGAGTGAGGACCATGAATCTGAATCAAAATCAGACCCTCAGAATGCTGAAACTGGCAGAATCATCCTAAGCAAAACTAGTAAAATAATAAAACAAAATAATAAAATAAATGGTTTCACTCCAAGGAAATGAGATCCAGACGGAGTAAAATTCTTACGTTCCTGAGATGAGGCACATGAGTAGTGTAACTACATAAGTTAGAAAATGGTGATCTGGAACAGCTCTGCCCACTTTCCACCTGTCTCTCCAAGTACTCTGCCTTTTTATTTTGAAATTCTCCAGGCACAAAGGGTTGCTGTCCTGGACAAACTGTATTTTCCCACATGAGCAGCTCGGGATCTCTTTCATGCGTGATCCTGTTGGGATCTCGGAACCAGGCATTTTTTCCACAAATGCCTGTAGCATCAATACAGTAGGTATTTTCAACAGTATTCAGTGTTCACACCCCATAGGCTTGAGGTCATTCGGTGGCCACCACCACCTTCTGGAAGTGCAATTGTGGAAGGTTATTTGCTGAATCTGTCCTTCTGTCTCACAGACTTGTGGTAGGAGTGCTCAGGATGGTAATGCAGCATCCAGTGCTGTTTCCTCTTCTTGAAAATGATTCAATTTTAAGCGTTTTTATATCTTACAGGTTTGCATTCTACTTCTAGGCACAACTGAAACGCCCTGCAGTTCAACTGCTGAAATTGAGCCAGTTGCACATCCTGGCTGTGCACAGCTTCTAATGGATATGCAGAAGACTGACACATCTTTTTTGTTGGATTATTTGCACATTTTTGATGCTGGCTTAATTGAGTGAAATTCTTCTTGATTCTTAATGACCATTTCGATTCTTTAGATAATGTATTTCTAGAGGAATACAGCCTTAGCTACCTGTTACCTCATTTGTACTTCTGTAAGGAAATACTGTAATGTTCAGTCTACCATTCATAAATGAAATTAGGCTGGTTATGTGGCTTGGAATTTAGATAAGTCAAGGGCGTGACTTCATGGGCTTTCAGATGGGGCACATTTGTCCTCAGCTGGCAGGCCTTTGGGTTTTATCTTCCCTACATGGTTTAGAAGCAAAGATTTTATCTTCTTCGTTTACTTCAGTGTTGCTCAATAAGGTAAATAAAGATGCGTTAGGGTGCGTGGATGTTGGCTTTTCCTGTCAGCTCTCCTGGAGGGACTGCAGTTGGAAAGCAGGTGGATCATCTTAAATTAAAGATTCTTTGAATAGAGTTAAATGCTTTGTTACCCCATTTGGAAACATTATAAACTGCCATGCTGACTGGCTGTGATAGTCATTAGAGAACTTTCTGGGAAAATACAGTCAGCAAGAGACAAAAGTTTAGCAGTAGCGTTGGAAGGCTATTAGAGAGCTTTGAGCGGCATTATCTTTCTGTCAGAGTCTTTCACAGATCTCACATGACTGTAGGTAATTCTGAGCTTCTTGGGCTGAGCCAGCTGGAAGATGGCACAGCAGGACGTGAGGGGCAGAGGTTCTACTGAAGTGATTTTTATAATAAATGTGGCCATGTAATCATTCGGTTAACTTGTTATTCAACCAGTGCAGTGCAGTCTTTGGCCTTAAATCCAGCTTAGCATGTTGATACGTTTCGGTTCCATAGTGCTACCAGTGAGATGACTCTTGTTTGACATATGCAGCCATTTGGAAAGTTATTTAATGTTCAGAAACTTATTTTTTGTTCAGCAGGAATGTTAGAGTACGCAGCCATTCGAAAAAAATAAAAAAGGGATTTGGAGTTAGAAAAAGGACAGAATCTGGTTGTCTTCTGGCAACATTTTTGGTTCTGGTTATCTGCAAAGCATACACCTCTTGTCAGTATAAATAGGGAGTGCCTGTATAAACATTCTTGTTTCGCCTGTTCCACATAATAGTTTCTTGTATCATATTTCTTTTGACCTCGCTATCTGAAACCAATTACAGGAGATCTATTTGGGCTGCATCTATTTTCATAAGAAGCCCAGGCAGCAGTGTTTTTCTCAGAGATGAATATCAACATCAAATATGCTTCTGAGTGCTTTGTTATTTATGTTTCAGAGAGATTTTGTAGCCTTCAGCTCTCAAGAATGTGTCACGCTGTGCTGTTTATACATTGACGATATTAATGGGCGTAGATGTCATTTTTCATTTTTGCGTCTCAAATGCAACAGGCTGATAGGTTAAACATTCCTATTTTTAAAGGAAAGATATGAGTGACATCTGTTTCCTAAAAATACGCTTATGTTGACTTTTTAAAAAACAAGGTAATCAGTTTACCTCCTTTTAGTGGCAACTTTCACTTTATGAAAATGAGAAAACTTTTACAAATTATTCTAAGACATTCCTAAATCAAATATGATGGTTTGGAATAGAAAATAAAAGCAAGTTGTGTCTCCTAGAATTATTTCCAACAAATTACAAAATCTACTGCAATTTATCAAGTTTAACAGGGTGAGTTATACGCAATTAATTTCATTTTTGTTCTGCTTACATTTCAGCTATGCCAAAGCTGCACAGTAAATATTAAGAAGTAGTGTTCCCAATAAATATTTTACTAGAAGACACAGTGAGTTCTGGAAACCATATGCCCAAATTTCCTGCTTATACAGCCACTACTTAAAGCATTATAATGATTTTCATTTGCATTATTAAAATTATTTCTAATCCTCAGTACTTTTTGCTGTTTTTGTCTATGTTGGCTTTTTTTTTTTTTTTGTATAGTTTTACTAATTTATATAACTCAATTTAGGAAAAGTGCCTACCAAATCTGAAACAAATGTTATTGGAAACTGTATGTGATTTTGACTGCCTTGCAATCTGCTCTTGCTGCTGTTAATTTGAGGTAGGACCCAACATGATTTTGATCTGCCAGATTTATAAACATCTGTTAGTTTGTCTTCACTGAACTGTTTTTAGACCATGGGTTATTATCAAATTAGTTCATTGGAGAGTTGATATGTGGGACTGGGGCTTACTTGAAGCGTACATGTTAAACTATTAATTTTGAAAGACACTTTCAAGCTGTCAATTTGTTTTGCAGAGATTTAATGGCAACACATGACTTTGTAGAACTGAATGTTCTACAGTCTCATAGTCCTCACATATGAATAATGTCAGTAATAATTCTTTGAAATTAACAGTGTGTTTCTGGGAGGTTGTTTACTGGGTAGCAGTATCTAAAGTTAAGCGGCACACTGGGAGGAAAAAGTACTATATGACAACTGCTATACGAACAAAGGCTGACAGTGATTTCTCCTTATGAGTTTTAAATCATCTCTGATCTCTTGAAATTGTTTTCTGTTCTTCTTCTATCTCCTGTGTTTACAATAATCTAAACTGCCACAATAAGATCACTGAAGTATTCAGGTAGTCATCATTTGTAAGTCATTCTGTATTAAAAGATGAGCCTTTACTCCTTTAAAAATATCTCAGCCAGCATATATAAATCAAAATAGTTTAAGTAGAAGAGGCTTTTATGCAAACATACCCTGTTGTGCTGCCTTGCTTCTTCATAAAGTGGGACTCTTTGTAGTTAGTGGTAGGAATTCATGCTTTCTTACACTGATTCCATGGGAGTATGCAAGCCACAATTGGAAATTATACTGGCTAGCTTAAATCTAAGCCACATCATACTATAATCCTCTCATTTTCAAGTACTGTAAATGTACAGCTTTACCAGATGCTTACTTTCTTCTTTTTTGTATTGGCGTGAGATGACTTTACCGCTAAGGAGGATGAGGGCACGGAAACAACTTGCAGAGTGCTCACTGCATTTACAGTATGCATAGGCATTAAACCATTGCAGTTTCTTTTCCAGATAAAACCCATGTAATTAATTTTCTGCTACTGCCACAAATAAAAAATAATTATTGTATGTTTTTTTTTTTCCCGTCATCTAACTCAGAATCTCTTCAGTTGTTCTTGTAGCAATATTCTCCTGTTTGGGCAGGGTGGTTTCCCTGTACAGTCTCCTGTTAATTCAGAAGCACAATAGTTTTCTCTCATTCAATCGAGTTTCCCTTTCAGAGAGTCCTAAAGGTTAGGAAGGATTATAAATTTGCTGTAGATCTTCTGTTCATGCATTTAATCCATGTTTTCTGTTTAAACCACTGCAAGATGTTGGGACCAATTCCTGGTGCCCCTGAAATCAGCAGATATTTATCTCTGGTCTCAGACAGAGCAGGGTTGTCCTTTAGGGTCTGCTCAAGAGCTGTGAGTGCAGAAAAGATTATGCTTTTCACACAGGAAACCGGGCATCCAGTGATTCCTTGGTAACAAAATATTTCAAGTGCACTTTGAAATATGTTAACTTTTATTTATTTTTGGAGGGGAAAAGCTAGTTATGTGTGTCTGGTTGCTTAGGTTCGGAGGAATGTATAGTCTTTGTAAAGCTGACCTGTAATTACTTGAGAATTTGATGAAACAATAAGGGGATTGTTGTGAGAATGTCTCCAAATGTTAAAAGTATGCTCTGCAAACTTTGTACCAGAGCCTTCTACAGGGAGACAAATCAATGTTGTTAGGAGATGGTGCTAGTGCATTCAGTTTGTTTACTTTGGTTTTCTGTGTCTGCCTGCCTTCTCAGAAAACTTGCTTGGAGCCAGACTGTAGCAGCCCTCTCTCTGTCTTTTCATAATTGATCAGGGGATGACTGCCTTCCCTGAGGGTTAAGACGTGGCAACTTTTTCTGTTTGCTCAGCATCTCAATGCAGTAGTTCAAACATTGTTCACACCAGCTGGCAGTGTAATGCCATATGCACATCTTGTCAAAGCAACTGTTGTCATGGATACTAGAAACTATCTTAAAACCAGCTCATTTGAGTCTAATCAAAATTGTACCTTTCTTTATCAGTTGGGAATCTTTATTATTTTAGAGAACGTTGATCAAATTGCATTTATTGAGGTGTTTTCTATGTACAGTGCGATTTGAATAACATAGAGAATAGGGTGATGCATTGTAAAACTGGAAGTTCTATTTCTTGAACTGATTTCTAAGGAAAAATAAAAAGAATAGGCAGTTTCACTGTAAACGTTCTTTTATTTTTCATTTCTTAATAAATATCATTTTATAATACTCGGCATTTTAAAAATGATTTTATAAGGAAAAATAATGTAGATTAGCCTTCCTTGTCTAAATTGAGTGTTTGTTTACATTTCATATGTTTAACTGTATTTTGCTGAGTTGGAATGAAAACATAAAATAAATGAAAACATTTTATATTTTGATTGGGATGCTGTCATCCCAGAGCCTGCTCTGATTGGCTGGGGAATAATTTCTTTGTTCTCTGATTTCCCTAAAAATGCAAATGAAAACCACTCATTTTTATTTGGCATTAAAACTGCACTTTATTTTGTCAAAGGAGAGGTTTCTCCTTGAATTGTAAGTACAGAAAGTGTTTTTAATCTTCAATGAATATCCTTATTAATTCACTTTCAAGATAATCTGATGTTGATTTGTCAAATTTAATTACAGCTTCCGGTAACACTTGAAGTCTACTTGCTTTTGCTTCAAAATTGTAATATGAAAATGCAAATTGAATGATAATTTACAAGGGAGTGGGCATTTTAGTTGAACACTCAAAGACAAGTTCCTTGTGGAAATGAGGCTATTGATGCAGTTTATGATTTTTCCTCTTCAAGCACTTTAAACAAATTAACTTTATTTCCTGCAGGATTTCATGTACATCCATAAATCCATAAATTCTAGTGAAGTCCTATATGCGTACTTTCAGAGGACCTTTTTTATGCTTCAAGTAAAACAAATGCAAACTGAAGCCTGAAATCTAGCAAACAGAAACCGAAGATTACATTTGTTTGATTGGACTTTTACCTAACATTAACAATGATTAACTCATCTCTTTCTAGGAAATGGTGGAACTTATTTACTTTTTTTTTTTTTTTTTTACATGAACTTTTAGGCACTCCAGGCAGCAAGACAGCTGCTTTTACAGCAACAGACAAGTGGACTGAAGTCTCCTAAAGGCACTGATAAACAGAGACCACTGCAGGTTAGTAAAGGATCATTGCCTTTGGGGCCTCACTTGGAAGGAAGAGTGCTGTGCTTGCTCACACGTGTGGTGTGCGTGTCGTTGCCTGTGCTCTGATGCCGAGTGCTGCATATTCACATAAAGGAGGAAGTAGCCCTTCGCACTGGTGACTTTTAATTCACAGGCAGAATTCACCTGAAGTTAGA
Source organism: Numida meleagris (assembly GCF_002078875.1). NCBI lineage: Eukaryota > Metazoa > Chordata > Aves > Galliformes > Numididae > Numida > Numida meleagris. Next base: position 26,225,331 of record NC_034409.1, on the reverse strand, counting down.
AAGGCGTTTTGTGATAATAGATACTTGAAAGGTCTGTTACAATAAATGTCTGTGCGGATTGAGTTCAATAGCTATGGCTTTAATGAATTATTTATAGGTATGTTGTAAGATTGGCATGATATGTTTATATATACATAGATTAAATTGTAAAAGTGGCTGTGTTAAGATGAGGAGTGAAACGGCATCCAGGAAGAAATAAGTGAGACAGCCTATCGATACTGTATGTAAGTGACAAATAGGGAATTATTCAGGAAGTACCAATGCAACTGCATGAAATTATAAAAGAGTTGCTTTGGCGTTTTTGGAAAAACATGTCATAGGTTTTCGCACTTGGATGCTGTTGGGCTTCGGAAAGTTTCAGGGAGAATAAGCATTGAATAATTATTTAAAATGCATTATTGATAAAAAATACTGTACTGTTCGTAGATGGGAAGCATTTTATTTTTGAAAAAAATTGTTTTTGAGGTTTTAGTTCATTTGTTGCTAATTCTGAGTTACATCTGAAATTGCATTCTGCTGACAAAACTAGTTCTCTCATGGCATGTAGACTGTGTTTAGCAGTTGTTAATTGCTGAATTGCAATTTGTTGCAGACAAAGGGTGAACATAAGTGATAGTTTTATTTTGTTCAGTAAATAAGTATAACACCTACCATTCTCCGTATATTGTTATGGATGAGCCTCTATCCTGTTAGGAAACCCTCTTTTCTGATGGAAACGTTTTTTAATCTAATTTTTAGTTTTAATGAAGCATAATGGAAGGAGAACTGTGGACATTACAATTTGTCTAATCCTGCACCTGTGAAACGTTGTAAAATTCATTCACTTGTGCAATTTTTGTGTACAATTCACATTGTCTTCTTTTTCTTGGTGAAATTTCATGAAGGAATGTTAGGCATGACACACAATTTCACATTTCACATCATCTCTCTTCAAATTTACTTCTAATGCTCAGAAGCAAAAGAAAACATAGGGAAGTGAATAAAGAAAATGGAAAAAAAAAACAACAACAGCCAACAGCCAAAAAAACCCATCAAAATCAAAAACCTGTCAAGTTGGTGTTCTGCCACACTGTACTTGTAGTCAGGTCTGGAGGTGTAGAGTCCTGGGACCATCTCAACTTCCCACTCCTCAGTTTTGACTTTACTTTGCTAATCTCTTCTGGGTTGAAGGAACACAAGAAAAATAGTCATAAATCCAGCAGCTTATGAATTGCGTTTTTTTTTTTTTAATTTTCAGAAGAGAAATTGGTGACCTTGAAGGGTCGAATCGTAAAGATAATTGATTTAATGAATATGGTGAAAGTAGTTCTTTCTGCCAGCTCCTTATCCTGACAGGCAAGGTCTGTACTGGTAGTGTGCAGGGTCCTTCTAGCCTGAGATATCTAAATAGGCCTCCACCAGATGCTAAGAGAATTACATGAAACAAGCAAAAATATCGTTTTCCCCGTGTATTTTTTCCAGTGACGCTAGCTTACTCTAATTGTCCAACTTGTAGACTGCAGCAGTTCAATAGCTCTCAGCATTTCTGTTTGCATTCTCCACCCATTGGTAAGTTTATTCAAGGCTGAAGTGATTTGGGGGTGCACTACTTGTGGTAGACATTGATGAAAGGAAAGAAAACCATCTCTGGAGACAAAGACAGTCACATAGGCAACTTGGAGGGCTGATGAGATGGGGAAAGGAAGTCAAGTGCTTTCCTGCTCCCACAGGACTAACCTTGGCCTGGTGCCTTATAAATGTCATGGGCTGGTGTATTGTAGAGATGGCCTGTATTTTGTCTTTGCCAAGAAGATTCAGTGCCTCATGAGTCATACTTATGAGGCAGGAAGAAGCAAATAAAGCAAATAATTTTCTTTTCAGAATTGTTACATACTCCCTAAAGCCAAGATTATTGCTTGTGTTTTCCAACTTTTCCTTTGATGATCAGTATGTGCTCCGTGCTTCTCATTAGCCTTGGACACTTCATTTGGTTCATTTTTAAATGAGAGGAAAATGGAATATGCTTCCAGACTTTGGTTTATGTATCAAATAACATGTAAATTCAGGTATGAGCACACAAACTCCATTTAAATTTTCTTTTTTAGTGGAAAGGATGTATAAAGGTTTTGAAAATGAGTCCTTGGAGCTTTTCTATTTCTGTCTTTTACTGTTACCACAGAGCTCTTCATTGTTCATTATGTAGTGGAAATTCACATTTTGAGCATTGTGATGCCTGTTTAACCAAATACTGTAATATGGGTCATAAACTTGTACATTACTGTTATTTTATTATGCCAAATTTAATGGTAACTTTGGCCAAAATCTCCTAGCAGTAGAAATTGCAAAATATGTATAAGCAGTTTGGGGTTTATAAGATAAAAATACTTGTGCTTGTGTTTGTGCTTAAGGAAACAGACTTCTCTCAATATTTGAAAATACTCTAATATTAGTATATGTCTAATTTCCAATAATTTCAGACCATTTTACTAATCTAGCAACTGGAGATATGGTAGAACTGTATTATAAATCTATTAAAAAGCTTATAAAACTTTTAAAACTGGCTCACACGTCTGCAAGCAAATGTGGGTATTAGGTAATCCTTGCCATTGCACCTCTCATGTGCTCCATATTTTGATGTAAACTGCACTATTGTTCCATGTGCCAAAAAGGGAAAAATGGTATTAATTTTAGTAGCCATCTTGTATTTGAAGGCTATTTGAAGGAAAGTACCATATGCTGTTTTTATACATGTTCTCCCTGTTATTCTGTAATGCATCAAGTATTTTAGTGACCTACAGCAGCTACTAGCTAATGAGCAAGTTGAAAGCTTATTGAAGAAACCTTCATATTTGTGTCCGCAACTTTGCAAAGACAGGGTGTTCGGTAAGTGGCCAAGTTCTACTGTTTTTTACCAGGGGGATGGTTTTAGAGAACCTCTGGGATTTTTCTTGAAGAATGTGAATGTTTTTTATATGCTTCTCATGAAAAATCATTCTAAACCAACTGCTTGCCATATGATTGATTGTAAAACAGAAATGCTCTGGTTAGCAAATTTATTTGTATTAGTTTTTAATGCAAAAAATTTCATTATCTAGTAGTTTTCCTTTATTTTTTTCAGGGGGTAGTGGTTTACATTTAGATAGTTATACATATATATATATGTTGAGAGTTTGCGAGAATACTGGCAAAAATTATCATTTTGCATAGACATTTATCTTGATCTGCTATTACTTTTGGATTTACATTTTTCTGGGTTTCAGACTCTAGATGGCATAATCATTAGCATGTCTTAGGGAAAACAGGAGAAAAACATCCTGTCTGAAAAGCTTGAGTACCAGTTGTAGTAGTGATTTTACTTTCATTGTATAGGTACCCAAATATGCACGTTTGAAGGATGTTTGCCATTCATTACACTGATGCATCAGTTGGATCCAGTCAGTACATACACTGGTTGATGACATATTTCAGAATAACTAAGGCAGGTTTGGGATGGGAGTTGAAGATGACGTTAACCTGAGTATGGTAAGATAATAGCATTTACTTGGAAAACATAGTGCCATAGTAAGGTTAAGATTTCCATAGTACAGATTTTTGTTTTACAGTATTTTCTGGAGAAGATGTGGTTGAGGTGTGGTGAAGAGAGCTGATTGCATTCATAGATTTCAATCCATATTACTGCATTTCCGCAATAGGTATTAGAGGGAAAATGTCACCCTGACTCTTACAACCTGTAGATCATTCTCCTGTGGCGGAAATAACCGTCCTTATGGCTACTGAAGAATCTCGTGTCATCTAGCCTGGGCTGTGACCCTGGCAGCTTTGTTGTTCTCCTTACACTGGCAGTCATGAGGAAGACTTGAGCTTCTTCAACAACTGTGCAAGGCACAAGCATAATTTAACGGTAAATGCTAAGAGTGTGTTACCACAGCTGAGTGTTCATGTACAGCACTGGAATTATTTCCCTTCCAGGTAGACAAATCCTTGTGCTGAGACTCATCTGCTCACAATACACATACTGTTGTAGGTTGCACAGCATAGTGATTTGGACAGCTAGCTGTAATTTTATTTGTTTTGTCAAAGAGCTATGAAAAGCTTAGCTATTTCTATTCCCTATACTGCCTCTAATGAAGTAGTTTATTTTCATAAAGTCAGACTTTGAACTTTATCTTGATTAGAATAAATAGATAATTATCTCCAATCCCATAAGTTAATGTATGTACAATGAACTAGCTAGTTATTTTTTCCTTCATGCTAGGAGATCTGTTGTTTCAACATTAGTACTAATGCATTCTGTATTAGGATGGCATGTCAGGAAATCATGACTCCTGGAATCAAATGGTTAAGCTCTGTGTGTACCAAGCCTGTTGTATAAATATCATGCTGTATGGCATGTTGAGTTGTTAAGGTAAGCTTTGTTTATTTAGCATGAGCACTTCACTAAAGTGTAATCATTTGATAAAATTTGGGAAAGTAAGTTTGCATTTCAGTTTAATTACTTAATCTTTTTTGCATTTAGCTATCAGAAGAGCCACTTCTTTAAAAATTTATATAGGCAAAATGTGAAAGCTTAAATTTCAAATGATCTTGTGTACTAATTTGACAGAGGCCACTGCTAATAAAAAATAATGTTATGGATAAAAAAAGGGAAAATAATTATATTGAAAAAACCTTAATATGTAGAATATATATATGTTGTCTGAGATTTGAATAGATTTTTGGTGGCCATGGAAAAGAGAAGATACTAATGGTGATCATAGAGTGTATTGATATGGTATAAACTATGGAGAGCAAAAGACTAAGGAGTGGATCAGGTATTGTGGGTGCACTCTTTTCTCCAGCACTTGGAGATTTTAGCATGAAGATATTCACAGTCTGTTTCAGTGAACGTATCTGCCTAATTTCCTTGCTTCTGTGTTAGTCTCTCTTAGATTGGTCATCTCCCTTTGGATCTCTATTTGAGTCTGAATTTAAAATTCTTTGCACATAATAAATTAGCAAACATATCATTAATATTGTAACTTTTAGTTACTTTTTTTAAACATACTAAGGAGCTGTTGAGAGAGAAGAAATTGGGAATGTGAGGAAAACTAAGCAAAAAGCACTGCTTTTAAATGTTGTCCTCTGATTTAGCATGCACTGACTGCAACTGAACCATGGAAGTAGAATGTTGGTAAAAAAAATTCTCACTTTAAAAAAGGCAAAAACAGTTATGGATTTAACTTAGATTGAGTTTTCTTTTTATTATGTTCAACACAAATAGAAACAAATCCAGCTGGTCTAAAACTGTCTTTCCGAAAACTGTATGCTGCATATTTCTATTTATCTAATGCTTGCTACTAAGCATAGGAAGTAGGAGGATTTTGTACATGCTAGAAAGCACTGATTTAGAAAAATGCAAATGCCTAATATATAGTGTAAGAGGAGAGCAGTGATAAACAGTCTTTTTCCCTCTTGAGTATAATTCTGGAGGAAATATGTGGCCTACATATAAGCAAACAGTGAGGCTTGGGGTAAATTAAATTTGGAGGATAGCTGCTGGAGAGGCATGAGTCCAATTTTCCCATGTAAGTCTTGTAGGAGGAATACGCAGTTATCCTCTAAGGTGCAGAAATTTGCATCAGTGATACCCACTCAAAGACAAGGATAACCCCAAGAGATGGAGAGAGAAGCAAGAAGTTATTTTTAGGTGAGGTGAGGCACAGGGAGAGGGAAATAGCTGTGTTCGAACTTCTGGTAGTATAGGAGACAAGAGGTCCATTTAAAGTAGAGGGATGAATGCAGTAGTAAAAACAAAAAAAAGAAAGCTGGACAAAACTCACTGATTTACAACGGAAGTGTCTGTGATAACGCATTTGTTGGGAAGTCCTAATTTATGTAGATACAAATCCACCCTGCAAAACCTATCTAGTGCAGAGATCACCTCTTCATCATGAACAAATTGTTGCAATATAAAAATTTGTGGGGACAGAGGAAGGAAGTATTATGCAAGCTGTGTTTACTGAATATGCAGAATACTAATTAGGATTGTGTTATCAGGGATTTCAGGAGGCACATTAATATTAGACATATGTCTGTGCAGCAGTCTGATGTGTCATTCCATTACCGTCACCTCCATCACTATCACACCTTTCCACCATCATCTCATGTTGATTCTGGTTCTGTAGGAACTTCTGAGGGACTGGGAGGAGATGGGAGATGAAGCCCAAATGCATGTACTCCAGTTACTCAGAAAGGCAAAATTTTGGGAAGACTACTAGGTCTTTTTTTATGTAGCAGACCAACAGACTTCTTCCTCGTGGTGCAGTCTGTATCCTGTCTCCTATCAGTTAATATTACTATGTATGGGATGGATGGGCTGGCTTTTGTGTGCTGAATGATGGCAGTCCATGCCCTATGGAAAAGTGCATTTGCACCCCTGTGCATCTGGGGAGCCCTGTCCCCTGCCAGCCAGGTGCCTGCACCATGGCTTCTTGCTACGCTGCATGCGTCGTTCCTCCGTGGTGGTGGGAGATGGAGGTCTCCTGGCTCATGCAGTGGTTCTGATCAGCCTGATTCTTACCAGCTGGCTTACTGCCCAGACCAGCTGGTGGAGAGGTCTGGAGGGTGCATGAATGGTTCCCTTGTAGTGAGTGGCTCTGTTAAAGGGCCTGCTCCCAGGCAGATCCCTAATAATGCCACTTTAGAATCACACAACTCCAGCAAGACACTCTTGATACTCTTGAATTTAAAAAAAAAATACATTAGTGTCCCAATGCAGGAAAAATAACTGAACAAAATATTTTATGAATACTCTGGCCAGGTGTAGATTTTAAAAAACTTTCTAGGTAAATTACTGTTAAGCCTCTTTTTTTTTTTTTTTTTTTTTCCCCAGGAGGATTTTCATTTCAGCTGGCAATTAGAAAAGTAAAGAAAATTTTCTAACAAACTGAAAATTCTGTGACTAAATAGTGAAGAGAGTTCAGTTGGTAACAGCAAATGCACCTTTCTGTACATGTGAACATCTAGTCTCCTTATGTAGCCATCCCATACCTCCATTGTGCAGATAACTTTAAAAATAGTTATACTGAACTTTTCTAGTCATCTAGACAGTATTTTCTAGTAATTAGAGAATATTTAGCGGGATTTTTTTTTTAGTTTATGTGTTAATTGTCCAATTGCTTTACCAAGCATGGGGACTTTACTGGTGACATGGGGAGCAGGCTAATGAGGAATCTAAATGTAAACCAAGATCAACGCAGGTGTTAATTTTGGTTTATCTTCACTTTGAATAGAATTAAATTAAAATTATCTGATGAACATGCATAGACATTATACTGTAATATACAGGAAGAGTGTGTGAGTGAAGCTGAAGCAACAGTCATATAGTGGATTGGAAAAGCACGTCAGCCCATCTCGTACAAACTGTTGGGGAAAGGGGTTGTCCAACAATTGCCTCTTTGATGATCTAGACCTTTTTATGCCTTCTTATGCTTCTAATATAATTTTCATGACACGGACAGATGAGGGTGTTATGAAATAGAATTAATGGTGAAAAATTTACTAAAGACTACTTCAGTGTTTTGCTAGTTGATTATGTGAAGCTTTGAAAAGCAATTGTACGATAATAATATGTACAAAGGAAACTGTATGGTGTGCCAACAATATCAATATACATCAAGGATCTTACTACAAACCTAAAGTGTAAATGAAGAATGAGATTTCTCCCCTAAGTGTTCACAGTAAATCCATTTATTCAGGAAATAATGCCTTCAGTATGATTGTAAGGCAGCCTTACAATGTTGAAGAAAACCAGCAGAGTAACTCAACACACCAGAAAAAAAATATCAAAATTAGCTCTGTGCTTGTAAAAAAAAGTCATTTCCAAATTGAGGCAGCTGTAATTTAGCATGCAGATTTGGTCTGTAGTTTTGATACTTAAGAAGAATATTACCTACGTAAAGAGAAATATTTCCCAAAATATGATAAGTTGTGAACTCATACACAAAATGGTATACATTTCTGCTTCAAAGCCTGTTCAGGATCACATGGCAAATGTATTTGAGGACATGTCTGTGAAACAGAAGTAATATTGCAAATTCAGATGTGAACGGTGATTGATTTTTGTCTGTATATACATAGAGAGAGGCTGCTCTGACTGTAATGCCTCCTATTTTATAATGTCGGCCCATGACATCAGAGGTGGATTGTTGGTGGTATGGCAGTAGAGGTTGAAACTTCCCGCCAACATTCCATTACATTTTGTTGCCGTGGGACAGATGGCAGCAGAGGGGCAGTCTGACAGAATGGCGTGTGACATGGAAGCGCATATGAAGCAAAGGTATGTCACTGAATTCCTCTGCATGGAAAAAATTGCACCCATTGACATTCATCAATGCTTGCTGAATGTTTCTGGGGGCCAACCAGTGAATGTGAGAGCGCTGTGAGACAGGGGGTGTTATTGTGCTCTTTGTATCTATTGTAGTTTTTAAGGAAATAAATAGGAGACATAACTTTCGGAGCAGCCTATCTATTTAAAAATTTTAATTAGAAAGAGTTGAAGCCATATTCGGGGTGAAAAAACGATAGCCTAACTACCACTCTGTCATAACAATTGGAATCACAGAAATGAAAATAGGAAGCGAGAGATCCCAAGAGTGCTGGGCTTCGTACAATAAAAAGTAAGTATCAAATCATGAACAGAATTTAAAAAGTAATTCTAATAAATTTTAGAAAAAGTTCAGCAAAGTACAAGGTCATATGTTTAGGACCCAGGACAGATTTCTGCTTCAAACTTTTGTTCATCCCTTAAAATGTAAAAGGAAGAGAAAAGCTCAGTTTATTAGTTTCTACATAATTGTGAACTACAGGTGATATGACATAGATGAGAGTGCACAATTGTAAATGAATTTTAAAAGGTGTTTCCAATCAAAACAGGGAAGTTATGAGGCTATTTTTGAGCGACATCTGTGAGACCTTATCTGAAATAGTGGAAAATATTAGGACATGGTTTAGTGGGCATGGGGGTGATGGACTAAATGATCTTAGTGGTCTTTTCCAACCTTAATGATTCCATGATTCTATGAAAATAATCAAGCCACCAAATTTCTGCTTCTTAATTTAGAAATACTCTTAGTGTATGATCTGTTGAAAGATTCAAGGTTCACATACTGATGCTCTGCATTTCCATGGGATAACAATCTCTCATCATTTTGAGCATGACAGACAGCATAGTACATTTACTCTATCCCTCCAGTTAATACGTAAATTCTGTGTAAATGGTTATGACATACAAACCCAGAAAGGTTTTCTTCAGACTAGATGCATGGGCTGGAATGTTGTGATTTCTCCATGCCATTTGGGCCAAGAAGCAAACTTTAGGAAGGAAGAAGCATCTTTTGTACTTCTTAAGTAGAGTTTTAAATATGAGAACAAATAGCCAAGCTAAGCATAAATAAACTGTGGCAAAGAAAGTTTTTCACTGTTAGGAGTAAACAGTTTTTGGGACACTGCTGTGGTAGAAGAGGTGAAGCTTGAGGGACTTCGGAAAGGAACTTATATGAGAAGAGTTGCACTAATATGAGAAGAGTTGCATTAATACAAAAACCTGAAAACTCAGCCTCTTCTAGGCCTGTGGATATTTTTATGTTGTTCATTTTTGTTTTGCTTCTACTTTTAAAGTAGGGAGTTGTTGAAATCAATAGCAAAATTCAAGGGAACAGAAAAGTATGCTGAATTTTTAGTAAGCAAACTACACCAAATAAATTCAGTTGAAAAAGATTTTAATGTTCCTCAAAATAAAAGCATATTCATGAAATGCTTTGAAGGAAATGACAGTTTGATTATATTTTCAAAAGCAAACTATATTTCCTGTGTATGACTTGTTTCATGAACAGAAACGTCTGGTGAGTAGATTGTAAATGCCATTTGTTAAAATGTTTTTAAGTTTTAATTATCTTTCAGTACATGACCATTCGGGATCCTTAAGATCTTACTTGTTAGATCACAACAAAAAATAGTGGTTTATACAAATGTTACCTAAGTAGCGATATTTTTCATATTGTTTTGTATAGCTTATATTTTTTCAAGTTATTAGATACAAAAATTTATTGACTTGATCATAATTACCAGTAAAAAATAGAAGAATTACCTTCAAATTAGTAAGTATGGGCATTTTTTAATTAGAAGACATTCATTGTACGACAAATTTGCTTTACTCTGCAATACACTGAAGAAAGAGGCACAATTAAAAATATTTTTTTTTCTTCCCAAAATACCCACTTTTGTAATGTTTTAGATTATTTATAATGTTGAGGTGGTTGTCTCACGGTACTTGAAAATGCAGTGGATTACTCTTACAGCCCGCTGATGAGATCATTATTATTGCAACCATTTTAGGGCCTGGCATATAACATGACCCAACAAGTCTCAGAGCCAAGATTAAGAGAGGGGTCTCTTTTCCATGTTGGGAAAGTCATACTAATTTAGCATCTTGCAAAGTGGTTTAGTCTAGGAAAATGTTTGTTTTGGGTGGGAAATATTTTTGTAGAGTTGTCTGAGTGATTATTTAATCATTGTAATTCAACTGGGTTGTTATAGCTTGTATTGTAATACTCCAGCCATACTTTTAGAAACAAATAATTATGATTTCATGTGTGATTCTTTAAAATATATTTATTTAATGAACACAAGTGATATTAATTCAGACTTAATTCTTGCAATAAATAGTATTCTTAAATGCATTCAGAGATAATACTGTATCAGTAGTTGTTAAGACTAGTATTCCTACCTTGTTTGGGTTCAGTAACATTGTTCACAATAAGTTAAATAGCAAAACTTGCCAATTATTTTTAAAGTCTGGGTTGTCAATATAAAATACTTAGCTGATTTTGTTATCCTGTGCATCTGGTGTATTTTTTTTACTATACGTGTAGTAAGAGGGAAATTACTGGTAGTATTTCTGAGATTATTGTGGAGTAATGGCATTACTGATAACATAAATTCTACTGTAACAAAAACCCACAGAAAGAGATCACACCTCTATTACATGTGGAACTGATTAGCTCTTACATGAAAACTCAGAACAACAGAGTGGTTGAGGTTAGCAGGGGCCCATGGGTCCATGTGACCCAACCCCTGCTGCAGCAGGGACACCCAGAGCAGGGTGCCCAGGCCCACGTCCAAGCGGCTTTCGAAGATATCAGAGGAGGAGATCTTCAAACTCTGGGCAATCTGTGGCAGCGGTCTGTCACCTGCACAGCACAGAGGTGCTTCTGATGTTCAGAGGAAACCTTCTGTGCTCCAGTTTGTGCCTGCTACTTTTTGTCCTGGCGCTGGGCACTACTGACAAGAGCCTCACTCATTGCTCTTTGCACACTTCATTCAGATATTTGTACACATTGATAGGATCCACCTGAGCTTCCTCTTCTTGAGGCTGAACAGTCCAGACTCTCTCAGCCACTCCTCAAAGGAAAGGTGTACCCCTCCATTCATCATTTTGGTGAGTCTCTGTTGGACTTTCTCTCTAGGATATCCAAATATCTCTTACACTGGAGGGCCCAGAACTGGACACAGTACTTCAGGTTCTCTAAATGATTTTGCTGCTGGCTGCATTGGTGAGTATCAGAGAAGCTGATGCATATCATTTACACAGGAATTGCTTCTAGTTTAAGCCTCTATGATTGTCTCAGAATTTAGGAGGTACTCAGAATCCTATTTCAGGGAAGAATCCTTGCTATTCAAATCACTTTCCAGTGAAACTGTCAACAGGAATTGTAAAAAGATTTTGAAAATGTTTGCTTTACCTGACAAATGTTTCCTATTTTCCTTGTTTTCTCATTTTCCTTATTTGTAAACATCATTAGCATTGAGCCTTCAGAATGCTGCTACCGCAGTGCAGCGAGTAGGTCTTTCCAATTTAGTTCTGGGAGTTGTAAGTGTTGTGATTTTCATTTCATTACATATCAACTTAGTCTTACTACTAATTATTTATTGAAATTTATATTCCATAAAAATGTATATTTTATAGAATCATAAATAGTGTGCTTTCTGTCCTAGAGAAAAAAAAATGAGGAACTGTCAGTTTTGACAAATACTGATCCAGACAGAAGGCTTGACTAGCAGTCCACAGCTAAACACTCTCTATTTTTAAACTTAAAATGCATCAGATTATGTGAATATCATCCTTAGTATTGATCTCATTGTTAGTATGAAACTTTTATTCTTCATACTTTTAATATTTTATTATTTTTGGTATTGTAGATAGACATTTTTCTACTATGTTTTTGGAGGGTTTTTTTTTACTATTTTAGTGAAGCTTTGTGTTGGGCACTTGGGTCTTCTTATATTAATAACTGTACAAAATTTTAATATGACTCACATTTCCAGAGGTTGTACAGTGTATTCTGGCAATAGTAACAGAGTAAAAGAAGGGAAAAAGAACAGCAGAGCCATACAGAGACATGCATCATTGACAGACCCATTGAAGTGGGACTGAACAGCAGGCAGCAAGTTTATACTCATACATCTTTGAGTTTATTTCATGCCCAACTGTGCAAGCACAAGGTATAGGCGTACATTATTTACACTTTCTGGAGAATACCAAAATCCAGTGGCTCAAGCTTTGAATAATACTGGGTAAAAGAGAAGAAGATATGATCCGTACAGATCCCAAGATATCTCTACTCTTTTATCATCCCTCCAGTTTTTCTAATCCATCTTTCGTGTTTTATCATTGCAGAGTTGACTTTTAGCTGTAGCTACAAGTACTGATTGTTCATACGACATAATTGTTCCCTTGCAGTTCAAGGAGTAAGAGACATGAACTTAAGCTAAAAGATGTAACAACGTGTAGCTGCACATTGACTTAAAATGCAAGTAAAAAGAAAAAATCATTAAAATACTTCTAAATACAAAATGCAAATCCTTATTTTCATAGTCTCGAAACCTCAAAACGCTGAGATGTGGGGATTGACTGCAAAAGTGTCACTAAATCAGTATATCACCGTGTTCTTTCACTCTTCTGTGAGCTCTCTGGGGCAGTATTGGTGACTGCCAGAGGCAGCCCTGTAGGCTGAATGATCATTTGGTGTAACTTAGTATGATGTTCTTCTGTGTTTTCAACCAGCTTCTAGAAACCAGCATGTTTTCCTTATGAAGATTTGCTTTTGGCCATCCAAGTGAACTTGACTTTCCTCTAAGACTCATTCCACCAGTGTTTGTATATTAGTATTTGTAAACATTTGTAAACTTAAACGTGTACAAATCACCATCCATAGGATATATCACAACTGCTTTTAGTAATGCTTTGAAGAAGAAAACCTCTAGAAGTATCTAAGCTTTTCTAGTTCAATCTCTTAAGAAACACTTCTCTTAGTGACACAACACTGACATCATGACAACATAGATGTGTTTTGCTAGCCATAATTACTCTGCATTGTGGTGGAAAGATTTTATTAATCTGATTAAGCTTAAATTGGATCCTCAAGTGATTTCAAACTACTTAGCCACTTGCTAACACCACAGTGTCAATCAGTTACTCGATGTGTCTAGATCTAAAAGTGAGTAGCCATAGGAGTAGCCATATAATAGACATGTAGAAATGTAGCAGACTTATTCAAGCTTCCTTGTGACAAGGTAAAAATGAACAATCTGAAAAGATGGAATGGAATGGGACAGTTCAGTTGGAAGAGAGCAGTCCAGTCCAACTGTCTTTGTGGCTAATCAAAAGTTAAAGTGGAAATCAAGGACACTGTCCAAATGCCTCCTTAACACTGACAGGCACATGAATTTGCAATTGACAGAACTCTCATTCATTTTTTCCCCATTTATATACAAGGGCTACTGCAAAAGTAATGCCTCCTATTTTGTTATGTTGGCCCACGACATCAGAGGTGGATGTTGGTGGTATGGCAGTAGAGGTTGAACCTTCTCACCAGTCTGACAAATATGCTTTCAAGAATGGTCTGAACTTTAAAATGAAAATACAGCTTTATATTTGGAAAAAGGAAGGGTGAACAAATTGATGTATCATTGTGTATCATTTGATATATCATCATTTTTTAGTGTAGCGTTAAAAGATTCTCAATATTTTGGTCATGTTATCAAGTTTCTGCATGTTATTTTAAAATGTGCTTAATGAGATTTTTGTCTTTTTTTCTTTCTTCTTTTTTCCGATTGTTCTTTAGTAGCATTTTGGTTTCTATTAATATATAATATTAATTTTTTGTTCTGAAACCAAGTGTGTATCATCAAGGATTGTACATTAAGGATGTTCAAACCTTGATTTAACATACATGATCTGCTTAATTTTTTTCTAATTTTTCTTTGTAAGTATGTGTTTCATTGTGTTACATGGTATATAGAGGCATAAATGTAGTTGAAATGTTTATCTGGTCAGATAGGAATACAGCGAACAGTGGATGCATGCACTTTCTCTTGGTGCATTAGCACAGAGGGGTGGAGAGTCATCTGAGACAACTTGAATGTTTCTTTCACAGTCAGCGAAGGCTGATGCAGTATCTCATCCAACTGACCTATAAAATTCTATCAAAATATAGAATTTTTCACCTTAAAAGGCTAAATATTCAGTTGCAGGGAGAAATAGGAAGGAATTTCCTAATCCAGATTCCTGCTTAGTTACCTGCTAGGAAGTGATATCTTGTTTATACGCTCCCAATATTTAAAGGGAGCGTATAAACAAGAGGGCGTATGACTGTTTACGAGGGTAGATAGTGATGGGACAAGTGGGAATGGTTTTAAACTAAGACAGGAGAGCTTTAGGTTATGTATTAGGGGACGTTTTTCACTCAGAGGGTGGTGACGCACTGGAACAGGTTGCCCAAGGAAGTTGTGGATGCCCCGTCCCTGGAGGCATTCAAGGCCAGGCTGGATGTGGCTCTGGGCAGCCTGGTTGGCAACCCTGCACTTAGCAGGGGGTTGAAACTAGATGATCTTTGAGGTCCTTTTCAACCCAGGCCATTCTATGATTCTATGATATACATGTGTATTAAAGGAAGTGATTTCCAGTATGACCTCAGCTTCGCATTGCAGAATGTCTTTCTCTTGCAGTATCCTTTTCTAGCAGAGAAAAATGAGAAATTGCAATTAAGTTAATATACACATGCTTAATATAGAAAGTTGTTCTAATTGCTTGGCTTAGTCTTTGCCCATGTTCATTTCTGATAACACCCTACAGTGATCCCACATGTTGTTCCCGGCTGGTTGTCCTTTTTTTGTCCTCCTTTAGTTCCCTATTTTGCTGAGCATTAAGGTCCCCATTTGTTCATGTTGTTTGTCTAGCAATGGTTGATACAAGTTAAGGCTGATAGCATGCTCTTTGCTGCACTGAAAGAATCACCAGAAAGTACAATACTATCTTTATTTTTGCACAAAACTTGTATGTTTTGTGGTCAGTAGTATGGGGGTTGATTTTAATGTCCCAAAATTGCTGTGACTGGACCATGATTCAGTAATGGGATGTATACAGGATTGTTCAAACCTATTCCTCTAAGTTATAACAGGACTTAAGTTTATTCTTTTAAGCATTTTTGATCCAACACTTTGATTACTGGACCTGGGCTAAAAGGTCTTCCAGTTCTAAATCTTTGTTCTGAAACACAGAGAGTCTCCTGGTTTTAGTAAAGCTATCAAATGCCCTAGACAGCACATGGGCTGTAATAAGTTGTTTTTTCTTGTGGAAGTTACGGAAAGAAGAGCGTTGGATTCTGTTTGTGTTCCTGATTATTCAGTGAATACGAATTCAGCATGAGCATTTGAATTTAGCATTTTGCATTTGGCTTTATCCTGCACAATCATCACTGTATCAGGCATGTGTGATATCTTAAGCTATTTCCTACATGTCCTGTTGTTCCCCTGATTTTCTCTCAGTTTGAATGAGGTTGACATTACAGAATGGGGTCTAGTGACAGCCAGAATGCATAGGAAGAGTGTCAGTGTATAAAGTTACTCAATTATTTCTTGTTTGTGTATCAAAAAGGGGCCAGCATACATGTAGGAAGAATGTTTCATTAGTGTGAACCAGCATTTTGAGTTATTCAGTCAACTTTCTTTTTGTTGTTCCTTTTTATGCTGCAAGTACAAAATAGAGAGTTTTCTAAAAAGTGAAAAGCACTGAATTTGAAAGAAAATGAAGTGGTGACCACTTTGTCTTACTTTGCTAACAGCATAAGAATTCCATTTGTCAGTCTTCTGTTGTATTGGATATTAACTGTACAGGTGTACCTCACAGGAGGTGTATCTGCTGTCAATGTAAAATGTAGAGTTTCTGTGCATTGGTTTTCACATTGTGAAGATTGAATTCTCCTCATTATTGAAAATGAAGTAAAATAATGATAGTAAAAAGTATTTTATCCTATATATGTTATCACTGATGAGTATAAACTGTGTAACTTTAAAGCTTGTTTTTATGGATTCAGTTAAATTCAAAACTAACGTGGCAAAACAACCAAGTAAAAACTTCCTAAAAAAGGTTATTGTGTTTACATGACTCTGTGGCATAGTCAGATTATGTAGTGTGATTTGTTCTGCAGCTGCTTCAAATTAAGAACAGGTGTAGAAGGCAGATTATGCAAATACTCATATTAATGTAATTGTCAAATTGGTGTGTTTATCATTGTGCCTTTAAAGAGTAGATCATACTCTTATTTTACATGTAAATTAGCTTTATTCTTGAGAGCTACTATTGGATAATGAGCTTATAAATGAGAATTTTCTAGCATATGGTGGAACATTTCTAAAATGTTGCTAAAATGACATTTTCTTGTGTTGAAATTTGTCTTATATATATTATATAAACTACTGCATATGTACAGACCTCCATGGACTTTATGTCTCTTTTGTTTAAATCAGACGATAGACACATTAAAGGAAGAATTATGCATATTTAAAAATGCAGTTTTGTTATTTAAAATATGCTGTATTTAAACACTATAAACTGGATCTTAGAGTTTAAGTACATATATTTAAACATTATTTACTTCATGTTGCTAGTACGCTTAGATTTCTTAATGACTGATGGAGATTTGTTATATTTTTAGATCAGAGAGAGCTGATATCAAGGGATGTCTAAAATTAAAAAAAGAGTATGGTAACTTTTTATTTATTTTCTGCAATTCTAAGAGTTACTTACTGATGGTTAACAAAAGTTACCCAAAAGTTCAAGCACTTGGATTCTGTTTTTTCTGTCTTCTCATACTTACATTTTTTGCTTGTAAACTTGATTAACAATTTAAAATCTATTAAAAGAAAATACTCTATTCTTTTTTTTTTTTTTAAATGCATATAGATGCCAATTTTATACATGCTATTTCTGAGGTAGATTTAATGTTTTAACCTGAGCCTTCTGCACTGTGTGGGAAGCTCTGTTCTGGAAGGCTGAGATAAACAGCTGGGCAAGGCTGTGCTTCTCAGGAAGTAAAGGCTGAGGGCACCGGCTGCCAACAGCTGGCTACAAGGCAAACAAGATTAGAATAAAGTCCTTCTGCTCTTCTCCTTCATGTGGTCATGGCACAGGTGGGCTGTGCTATTTATTTTTAAAAAGAAAAAGAAAAATCTGTTTTGATTTTGGATACATTCCAGGAAAAAAAAAAGTAAAAAAAGAGGATAGCTATTGGTTCAATGGTAGAACCCAGAGGCAGCAAGTTTCTTCCTTATCTTTATACCCACAGTGCAGTGTTTTCAGCTGGTAACATGAGAACAACCTAAAAATGTGAGCGGCAGGTTTAAGGGAGAAGACTATCAATTCAGTAGAGTTCTTTTCTCTAAATTTCCTTCCTGAAGAAGGAACAGAACAGGTGTAGCTTCTTCCTTTAGCAAATTGTTTAAGAGTTTATTGATTTCCACTGTGCTTAACTCAGATGTTTTCTATATAGCCTGTTACCTACCCATGAAATCTTTCATTCAGTTAGTAGCACAGTCTTAATGGAATGAAAACTGTCTGTTTAAGAAAGAAGAGGCTGGCAGGATCTTCATGAGGGAAGCTGAAGATGATAAATCTTTTCTTTAGGATTAGCACGACTGTATCATTTTACATTATAACCATCAACCAGATAAAATTGCAATCTCTTTTTCTAATCAATTTGAATCATATGCATCATTTCAGTGGGATGTTATTGTGGCATTAATTATCTTTGCATTTAGAAAATGTTTTACTTCCACTTGATTACTTGTCATTGGAGATGTTTGCATGCAGAAATGTCAGACGAAGCTATACAATGTAGGTACTTCCCAGTATCTTTGAGAACTCACTCTACTTCTGCTTTCTAGGTCAGAAATAATCTAGACGCAGGATGGAGATGGTGCCACTAAAAAGGTGCACTCTCAGTTACTGGAGAAATGGATGATTCCATCACTGCTAACAACACTGCTTTAAAACCACTAGGAATCTTGTCCAAGCTATCTTGCTTTTATTACATTTCTCACAGACTTCAGTGGGAAGTCCCCAAGGGAAAAAAAAAAGCCAGAAAAGTGTGCAAAGAGCAAATGAAAAGACAAAAAAGTGCCTTCTGGTTACACTTATGACTGAAGTGCTTTTTAGCACTTCTAATACTTTGTAATTTTAGGCTAAGTAATGACTTTTACATTATTTCGTTAAGTATATGGCTCCTCAGACCACAAGCTTTGGAAAATAGTTGCAGAATTTGAACAGGTAAGTTTGTAATAGGCCTTTTGTTTTATGCCTAGGATAAGAGAATACCGCTCTTCCAATGTCTTGAGCTTCTTCTTCCACAGGTTGTTGCAGAGGTGTATGGAATAGAGCCCTCAGAATGCCTCTGCACGTTAGGTTTGTTGTCTGACCTGCACAGAGCCGGTGTGACGAACCAGCTTCACTTCTGCTGCTGGAGTTGTTCATTAAGTCATTTAAGGAGGACAAGCAGTATTTTCTCAGCTTTTATTGCTGAGCCAAAAACCATGTGGTATGGAGTATCCCTTTGGACAGTTTGGGTCAGCTGTCCTGGTCCTGTCCCCTCCCAGTTCCTTGTGCAACCTCAGACCCATTGCTGGCAGGGTAGAGTGAGAAGCTGAAAAGTCCTTGGCTCAGTGCAAGTGCTGCTCTGCAGTGACTAAAACATCAGTGTGTTATCAACGCCATTTTCATCAAAAATCCAAAATATAGCATCATGCAGAACTCTGCAAAGAAAATTAACTCTAACCCAGCCAAAACCATAACATTGGCATTGGGTTAAGACAAAACATGAGCTGAGTTGCACAGATTCTGTTAGTTGCATCAATTTTGCTGTTACCAGTTGATTCGTCCTGCTCACTCACACAAAATTAATTTAGTCACCAATTTGGAGCCAAGAAGAATAAGATTCACAGCTTAGCTTGGCAAGGTCCTTTAGGAGTCTCTGCTTTGCTCTGCAGTAGGAAATAGACTGTCTACTCGTAATCCAAAACTAGTACAGAGGTTCTTTGATATTGCTGGGAATAACCTGGCAAAAGAGACGTGAGTAACTTCTTTGATGACCTTTTCATTCCTCTTGTAGCATATCATAGCTGTGGTTCTCCAAGAAGTTCTACAGGTTGGAATAGTGTCCTATGAAATGATAAACAGACATTTTACAGGTGCATCAGCTGTGTAGCTATGTTGTCTTTAATTAAGGAACTAGATCCCACAGCATAGTATTAATCAAACAACCTTTGTCTGTAAGTTCCTGAAGTACTAACAGTCCTGGAATTAAATTTTCAGTGCCTGAAAAATACATGGTAGGGATGTATAATGGATTAAAATTAAAACAAAAGATGTAATGCAGAGTCAGACAACTTGTTACGTACTTTTTATTGATCATTCATGATACTTTATGGAAGACTTCTAATAATAAGATGAACAGCATTCATTCATATCCATAGATACATATGAACAGATTTTATTTCTTTCTTGAATGACAACTTAGTTGTTATCATTTCCCATGATTTTTCTGTAGTAGTTCAGAGAATAAGATTGATGATTTTGGTTATGAAGGCCATTTTCATTCACTTTGAAGCTTTTCCTCTGCCTAGCAAGATCTTCACTCTGTCTTACTATGGGATTATGATATTTTCATCCTTTTATATTCTTGGGATAGGGATACTTGCATTTCTACTCTTTTGAAGTAAAGGAGAAAGAAGATTAAAAAAAAAAAAAAAAGCTCAGGCCACTGTCACTCTAAGTATTAGTCAGCAAAATGCCCTGGAAATCAAAACTGTTGTACATCTTCTCTGCTCAACAGTAGAGGCTGTAAATCAAGAAATTTGAAATGACTACAAATCAATGTGCTGTGCAACTTTGTCTGTAATTCACTGGCTAAACTGGACCCTGTGTTGCCTCATGAAGAATATACTTGGTTACAGTACAAAATGTTGCTGTTACTGTTTTAGGAACTTCAAAGTTCTACGTAGAGTCACAGATTTGTTCTTTGGAATGTACTTTCTCTATAGAAAGCATGTATTTTCTTTGTTCCTTTTCTTCTCATTCCCATTCAAAAGTCTAAGTTTAGGGCCAGATTTCCAGGGGAGTTGAGCAGCCAGGACTCCATTGACGTCAGTGTGAGTTGCAGCTGCTCTGCACCTCTACAAATGAGACTTGGAAATATTTATGAAAATCCTGAGCTTCAAAGTGTTCAAACAAAAGGAATTCTTCTAAATCAGATATACTTTTTTTCCTTGGATGAGCAGTCAGATTTTTTTTCCTTTTTTTTTTTTTTCCATTCATGTTGTATACTATTATACATATATTATACTATACAATTTTTGAAGAGACTGCTGGATACTTTGCCAAATCATCCTAAAATTGTGTGACATGTTTTAATTTTAACCAAAGTTTATTTTAACCAAACTTTGGTTAAAAATACAGCTGCAGAGCTGTAAAGCAGTCAGTTTCTCTTATTATGACTAGTTCTACAACTTGTACTGTTTTAAATTGCCTGCAATTAGCATATTTCAACCTTATTTTTAGGTTTAAATTGCAGTGTGAGAGTGTACTCTCCTCTTAGCTAATTAGTGCTATCAAGGAACAGTAGGTTACCTCATTAGTACCATGTGCATTTAATTAAAGAAGAGAAAATTGGAGTTAACCTCATAGTTAATATTTTCACAGAGTGCTACAATGCCAACACCTTCAATTGGAGTCACACCCCTGTGTATCTAATTATTCACTGGTGCCAAATAAGGTTAGCAAGGATACCGCCACGCTGTTGACAAAATAATTTAGATGGAAATCTGTTTGTTGGCTTCTCCGATGAAGTTTCATTTAGAGCAGATTGTTTTTATTTCACTATGTTGAGGTCACAAGATAGTTCTATCATCTTCCCACAGTCTCTTAAGTGATTACACAACAGACCTAGGAAAGAACAAGGACTCATAAGGCACTTAATCTCAGAAAGTCTGTGATCTTCATCCTTGCAGAGATCGTAGCAGTCTACATATAGCCATTTTAGTTTGGATACAGATAATGCAGAAACCAGTGCAGTTATATTGTACCTGTTTATAAACCTATAGAACCAGAGTATGGATTTCTTCCCTTGGTAAATGTGCTCAGATTTTCTTCTGTCTCACTTGGCAGTAGAACTTTCATTTCCACCATGCATATAAAGGGGAGAGAATGCTGCTTTGTACCCTTGTAGAGAGCTCATGAGCCACCAGACGTTGCAGGGTACCTGCTCTGGCAGGGGGGTTGGACTCGATGATCTCTTGAGGTCCCTTCCAGCCCCTGCAGTTTTGCGATTCTGTGTGATTCAGCTCCTTTAGATTTCATTGAAGTTTAGGGTGCTTATTCTTTCTAATCTGTGCTCTGTAGTTTGTGTCTATCTGCGAGCAGAAGGCATGTTAGACATTCCAAGAATACCAATGATTTTGAAAGCAAAACAAAATGAAACATTGTCAGTGATCTGTGATGCTGGTGGTTGAGGGTGCCTTCTCCAGTCTGTGTTAATGCAAGTTAAATTCCTGTATTTGAATTTTGTCTTATTTTGTATTAGAATGACAGCATGATGTACTGGATGCCAGAACTAAATTTTCTCACATCTATATAGCATTGTTTTAACAAGCTTTTTAAGTTACTCTGTATTTTAAGCATAGGAATATTCCCATTACTGATGTGAAAGGGATTTAAATATGTCTCAAAATCTTTTGTGTGATGAAGATCATCTTATTCTTTACTTTGCTTGCCCGGAGCTGAAGGACCCAGCCTCATAGAGTCAGGTACTCTGTAACGGGATTTATCATCTGAATGGTGATGTCCAGTGATGCTAAGATGACAAATAATTTTGATCAAGCCATCTGTAAGCTCTGTGACTCAGTTTTCCCATCTGTAAAATGGAAATGCAGATAATTCATGCGTGAAGGTGATTTGAGTGCAAATGAATTACTTTTTGCACAATGCTTGGGTACTTCAGTAGTACAATACTGCTTTGGACTAAAGCGTACTGGTGCCGAATCACATTGTATGAAGTATATTTACTGATTAGATCTGTGGGATGATAGCTGAATGCCTGCAGGATTTTTTATTTATTTATATACAGAAATGTTCATAGTAAATCAAACACTTTCTTGTCTGTTCTCTTAGATTACTTAGCACATGTGCTTCCACTGGCACCCGAGTGCTTTAGATATCCACTTTGCAAGCTTACTTATAGCCAACCATTTTGACATTTAGCCCTGCTGTTCAAATGAAAGTAATAGATGACCTTTTTAATTTTTTTTCTGTTTTGTTTTACGCTGAAGTAGGAAAGAGACTCTTCAAACACTGTGCCCTTCCCACATTAGCTTTACTGAGCTGCTGATGTTTAAGATTAAAGGAATGGTTGGATGGAATGGTGAGGTGGAAGTCTGATGTCAGTTGGTTTAACAGTAGGATAGAATTTCCCTGTGAGAGTAACTGACCTCAGTTTTCACATACTAAACTATTACTTGTGTTTTGTGTATAGCTGCTGTTAAAATGTGGAATTATAAATAGATGCACGTGGCTTTAGTACTTTGAGTCTCAGCAAGTCTAGTGGCCAGACCTTCATATGAACATGCATACAAAAATGTAGAGCATAGATCAAAGTAATAAATATATCATTTCATATTCTCATTTCCAACGGCTGAGTCTGCATAAAAAAATTGAAGCAAAACTTTCTGACAGCTTGTCTGAAAATCCAAATCATTTATAGTAGGTAGCATCTTTGATGGTCTGCTACTGTTGTTTGGTGTTCCCTATCAGTAAAAATATTTGGTGGAGTTAAGGCTTTCATGGGTTTATCTTCATCCATAAATGAGAAAACGTGCTTCCTGAATCAAATTTTCTATGTATAATGCAATTTAATGTAAATTCATCATCTAATTTTGCTTTTAATTACAGTTAGTAATTGCTGTTTTTTAAGGCATTGTTTATTCTTGAAATCCTCTTTATCTTTTCAGTGTTCCCTTATGAACATAATAGTAGAACCACACTTTTTTAAAATTTAGTACTTGTAAGTCCTGTTATTCAAATTCATTTTTTATGCATGTAGTATTCTAGGTAATGTATTTTATTCATTGTAATTGATTTAGTCACTTTGGTTAATTTTAATAGTCAGAATGCAAAGCAAACAGCTTGTATTTTTCCAGGGAAAATGACTGATAAACAAGAGGAAAAACACTTATTTATGATTCAGTCAATATTCATCATTAGTATGTTAAAGAGATGAGAAAATAGCATCACAAGATAAAAATAACATGAGCTTTATGTTTGTATAAAATAGACTATACTGTATGTCAGCTCAGGTGAGGAGACTACATATGATGTAACTGTAAAATTATCACTTCTTTGGTATTTTCTACTGCCTACAGAAATGTAGCTGTCTCTTCCTCTTGAATTTTCTTTGCTGTATTAAGTTTCTTAAAAGAATTTTTTTTAAATCACTCTCCACTTCTACAGAATTTAATTTACAGTTGCATAAAGGAAATGACTGTAGTTTAGGCAGCCAAGCATTTCAGCAGATTTCTAGAAACGTAAAAAGGAAAGAATGATTATCACTCCTGAATTGTGGATTAAGAGGATCATACTACACAGAGTAGTGTCTAAAAGTAGCAATTTAATAGAAAATGTGGGTGCTTATGTGAAAAATGCCTCCAAGGTTAAAGATAACATTTAAAATATGGAAGAGATTTTTTTAAATTTTCTTTTTGTTTACCATTTGGTAAAAGATTTGCCTTGGTATGTTTACATCATGAGTATTTTTATTGAATGATAAAGGCAGCTTCATTAGGAGTTGAGTTTTAGAGATTTCTTAAGCAGCACAGGCTTGTTTATTTTTGTTAATTTTATTTGAAAGGGAACTTCTGTTACAGAAGGAAGATTCTAGTTGTGCATCGTGTAAAATGTAAAAACACGTACTAGCTTCCTTCAATGTGTACAACATGCAAGGAAGCTGTAATTCAGAAAATGTAATTTCATATACTTAAAGGTAAGGTTTTAAAAACAATGAATTATGTTTTCTGAAGTTCTAAAGTACCTTCTTCATACACAATCTCTTGTGCCTTTTTCCTTACAAAAAAAGCACTGCTGTTTGAGTCTTGTAGTGATGAGAGTGACTTCTTTGAAGTCTATAGCTAAAAGTTGCAATATGATGTGGAGGGAGATAGCTTTCAACAACTTGCAATATGTATGTTCTTAAGATAATGTCTAAGATGTTCTGAAGATAATGTCAATGTCTGATAGGAAAAAAAATATTAGGTATGATCTTCCGTGTATAAAGCTACGTCAAACTAATTATTCAAATCTTAGCTGAAAATATCCTTCAGCAAATCATGTTTCATTTCTCCACTCCTTTATTTATTTATTTGGTTGGTTCATTGATTACTTACTTATTTTCCTTCTTCCAAATTGTGTTATGCGGCTGGATATCTGGTATATGGGTCCTTTTTTTCTTGTTAATCTCTTTGGAAAGCAGAGAATGAATAGAACTTGGTTGAGGAGGAGCATTTGATATGTTATTGATAATGTGAGATATCTGTCGACCACCTGCTGCCTATTCTCATATAAATTAACTTCTTCGCCTGGCAGTATTAGCCATATACTAGAATGAGTAACTACTTTCATAACCCTCTGAGGAATAGTCTTTGATTTTGTAGCATATAATAAGACGCATTTTAAACTAAAATAACATAAAGTTGATATATAGCTATGTCCTGGGCAGTTTTAGCAGTACATTGGCAGTTCCTTACGTTTTTGCTTAGAGCACAGCAGCTCTCGCATGACCTTGTTGGAAGCACACTGTGAGCATGGAGTGAGCTGCAGTGGTACTCACCCCTGGCTTCCTCTGTCCAGCAGTGGAATGACCTTTTGCTGTCAAACTGGG
The DNA here is from genome assembly GCF_002078875.1 of Numida meleagris. Taxonomy (NCBI): domain Eukaryota; kingdom Metazoa; phylum Chordata; class Aves; order Galliformes; family Numididae; genus Numida; species Numida meleagris. Next base: position 26,200,057 of record NC_034409.1, on the reverse strand, counting down.
CTAAGTGCTGCAAGATACAAGTTCAGCAAGTGAGCTCCCCATCTTTGTGCTATCAGTCATGCAACAGCAATTCATAAAGCAGTAGCTTTGTCCAGCAGAAAGTGAAGATGGAAGGTGGCTTTTCTAAAGTTTTAAATTAGTCATAAAGGGTTTTACATTCCTAAAAAAATGAAGAATTAATTTTTAATATAATGCAGTTTTTCATAAACAGTGCATCTGGTTTTGTATAGCTTTTCTCTGATTTTTCTTTTTGTTGTTATGCTTTGTTTCACTACGAGACACATCAGTTGTTTATATGTAGTTTAAACTGATAAAGGAGTAATAATTTATACCACTTGCTTAGTTAATATTCAGTTTTTTGTTTACTTAAAAGCATATTGTTGAACAGCGTGATAGCTGATAATGATACTAATAGAAGAATGTGGAAACTCACATGCCTCTTGTGGACTTTGATGGGCATTGTATCTCCATTTAGTACTTTGAAAGTGTTCCCCATAGAGCAAAGAAAGCCTTTAAGTTATTTAAGTGATAGTAGATTGTAAATGTAAGTTATTTTTTAGCAGCTGGTTTTAAAGGCCTTAATTTTAATTCCAAAATAAAGGATGAGTGTTATAATGAAATATCTATTAGGATCCTCAGGTAACCAAAATCTGCAACTCTTTTTTGATAAATTATACACCACCCAAAGACCTTATTAATTTCAAAACATAGTGCTAAATTTGCAAGATTAAATAAAGCCAGGGTTAACTGAAGTAAAGTCTGCCACAGTTTTGACTGATTTTGTTCTATCTATATCCCACCAAATCTGTGTACCTAAGCAGTGGTGTCTTTTTAATTTGTACCTCGACTGAAAGGACAGAGTGGATGTTATCTTCCCCTAATGTTTTCTTATGTAATGCAGTTCTTTCCTTACAGGTTTTGGATACGTATTTTAGTTGTAGAAAATTATATTGTCTCTTAATTGTAGGCAGAAAGTATGGAAGAAGAAAGGTTTTGGTATTTATCCTCCTTTTCTGTCCCTGGACTTTTACTCATTCTTGAAAAGCATTAGAGATATTTCAGATTTTATTTACAGTTTACTCTGGAATTAGCTCTGTTCTTCTATACAGATGCATTTTCAATTAACTCCTTCATTTACACTTAACACTTCTATTTTACCATGTGCTTAACTAATCTTGGCCTATTATTTGGTCTTTTTTTTTTTTTTTTGCTATTTGGGACACATTGCCACCATTAGTAGCTGATTCTTGTCTGAGTACAATATGACAGTCATAAATGAAAAATGTTATGCCAAAATTGTAACAAATTATGAGAGTTACTGCATACCCTTTTCCGGTATTTCATTTTAGCTACATTAGAATTGCTTTGGGGCAGTGCAAGTAAATATCAAATGCGTAGGTGATGTCTAGAACAGTTACTTGTACTTTAAGTATTGTTAGATGTCATTTGAATAAAATAGATAAGCACTGCCCTAGATTCTCCAAAAGTTGTAATTTATTTCCCAATCATAAAAATTTATGTATTTTTGACCACTAAGAAGTATGCTAATAATCTGTTTGATAGATATTTTAATATCTGTTTACACAAAAGTGTGTGTTGTTATGTTGCATCAAACAACTTGCCAGCCCCATATTCGCTCCAGAATATACTGCAAATCAGTGCCTGTTCAGGGGATGTTGAAATGGCATGAAACTTGCAGAAACTGTTGGTGCTTCTGTAATTATAGAGAGAACTTCTGCTTCAGGGATCACTGGCAACTTAATTCTGTTGTCTGCTGGGAAACTAACACTTCATGTCTGCAAGAACAAAACTCATGGTTTTTTTTTCATACAAAGCCTGTACATGAATTATAACTGAAGGCAACTTTTCAGAGCAAGTGTTTAAAGACTCCTGGATATAGCAAGGCTTCTCACTTCTTATCAGCCACCTTTTGGGCTGAGCTACAATGCCACTAACAGCAACAAATTTTGCCAACTGTACACTAATGTTGGATTTTTTTATTATTATTTTCAAAAATATTGAATGAATTCTGCTGTGAAAAGGGCATTAATGGACAAAACTACATGAGAAAATAAAATTGATTTTATGATTTTATGATCAAAACTGACAAATTTGATAAAAAGTTCATGCTTGAAGTTGCTGCTTTCTTTATTGGCTTCTGCTCAACCATTGATTTCATCTACCTTTAGCGAATCTGTAAGCTCAGTATGTATACTGTCCTTGGTATAGAGTTCTTCTGTCCCCATTACATTGTAGACTTTGCTGGTTTTCTTTATATCCTTCTAATTCAGAGAATCTTTACTGCAGCTCATCTAAATGAGAAATTTAATCATCGTTGTTGTGATTTGCACTTCGGATATCATATCTCATAGTAAAAAAAGAACAAATAAAGCTCACCCCATATTTCTAATGTCAATTTTTGGATGCCTACAGGTCTTAAAGGCCAGTAGGAATAATCTGTCCTCTGCTCCCCATTCTCTGTCATTGTCATCTCTTAAACTTGGAGCATAAACAACTCACATTTTTTATCTGGGTATCATTTTTAGTCCTCACATCCTTTGAAAGGTACAGATTCTCAAGCTGTGTGCAAAGCTGAAACTCTCGTACAGGTTCTCCACATTTCAGTTACTACAGCTGGCCTCTTTTCAGCAAATGACAAATGTCATCTTGTCTCCTTGCTGCCACTGTTCTGCACAGATTATTTCCCTAACATCTCTCTCTGTATCTTTCCCCAGTTCCTCTTCAAAGCATCAAGTACAGGCAGTTTGTTTTTAGTTTTATAATCCTTCACAGACTGACTTCATGATACCTATTATTCTTCATAAAGTAGAAAAAAAATGAGCCATTAATTTCCTACTTTTAGATTTTCAGATAATCCCTATTGTACTTTCTCCTGTGTTGTCTGTAATGATTGCAGGGTACCTCATTATCCTCCTCCAAGTCAATCATTCAGACTTCTCCAGTTGATGTATAGAAAGCTTAGCCACATATATTGCCTTCTATCATGACAGGTATTTCCTATCAGTCTGTCATTGTCATCATTTGTCTTATGCAGGACAGTTATTTAACACTGTGTTTGTGGAGTGCCTACAGTCTGTTCCTGGTCAGCTGTGTGGGAGCCTTCACACGTCTGTGGTACTGTCCATGCTGCTGCTGCTTCGTAGTCTTTCATCAACCTTTGTGACTTACCATGTGCATTGAAGTGCTGCATTCTAACAGGATAAAATAAGGCCTTATAATCAATTTTTCTGCATTACTGATTCAGCTGGAAGTTTTTGGTGCTCTGACCTTTCTGGGAGACAAATTGTGGTCGTCTTCACTGGCCTCAAAGTTTACTGAATTTGCGGAGCACGCACATCTCTGCTGCGTTACTGAGAATTCCGGTATTTTTGGTCTACAAGAAATATCTGTGTCTCCAAAATAAATTTGTTTTTAAAGTAATACCAAGGGATATGATTCACAAGGACACTCAAAACGCCTTTGACACAGCCTTTTTCAAGAGATTATTAAGATAACTGAATAGTTCTGGGTGAAAGTTAAAGTTCCGTCATAAGTTGGAAACACGCTAAGAGACAGAAGATAGAGTGGGAATAAATTGTCAATTTTCAGAATGGCAAAAGGTTAACATTTCTGTCTACCACTGACCTGTACATTAAAAGGCATTGTTTAATATATTTATTAATGATCTGGAAAAAGGGCTGAATTATATGGTATATGTCAAAATTTCAAGTTGACCCGAAAACTTATTTAGCGTTATCAAGATTCGAGGTGACTTTGTGGCCCTCCAGAGGAATGTGGAATGACAAGTGGTGAATGCCATGGTGGCAGAAGAAAGACAGTATTGATTAATATGATACATTTTGAGGGAGTAATTTAACTGCTTACGCTGATAATTTAACTGTTTGCACTGGTTGTTAAAAATTAGTATAATCACACGTTGTGAGAAGGAAAGTACTACCTTCTTGTGAGCAGACACAAAAATCCTCCCTTACTGTACAGTAAAGTTGAAACAAGGAAACATAATCCTAGATTTATGAAAACTGAGAAGTGTGCTGACAAAATATCATAATGCCATTTTTAGTTTGAAGTATGATCTCATGAAATTATGCCGAATTTGGGATGCTTCATTTTAATATAAAAATACCATTCAATTGCCTGAAGAAGGATCATTTCTTTTTTTCGGTGTCTCCACAGATACTTCCATTATGCACTCCTACTATTTCAGACCGTATATTGTGTCTGTGTGTAACTCCTAGTGCAGCTGTACTTTGAAAGCCACAGGGGAATGTGGTTTCATCCCCATTCATATATATCTATGTGAGAGTCTGCTATATGTAATAGTTTTTATCAGCAAGCTATTATTTCAAAACCAGGGTAATATTTTTAGTATGTGAAATACGGTCTAATTACAAACAATATTTAGATTATTTCTAAAAAATATTAACAGATATTATTAATAATGTTAATAATAATTTCTTAGTTGAGGAAGAAGAAGGTTTCCTCATAATGTCTGTGAAATTTCTTTATTCCCTAAATCTTGAGCAGCTAAAACAAACTTGTCATTTGAAAAACTGATGGATTTTTGGTTCCTTAAGAACACGTTAGCAGGTTATTTAACCAAATCAGTTATCTAAACTACACTAAAACTGTATTTGTACAGATAAATGAATGATCTTCTTAATATATGCATATATATGTGAACATTTTTGTGAATTACCCATAGAGGTTTTTTTTCATGATTTGCTTATTTGCATGGTACTTTCTTCTGCTTTAGATTTGATCTCTCAGTCCTTTTTGTTTTGTTTGTTTCCTGATTCTAGACTTTACTGGGAACAAAATATACCACAGCATCTTGATTATTAGTATTTCTGGAGCACTGGAGTGCTTGCCATCTCTATGTTACTGCATAGAAACTGTTACATTTGATGAGCTGAATCTCTTCTTGGATCAGTTGCTTTGGTGTCTGCACAATTCATGTCAAAAATGTGTCCTGATTCAGTTGCCTAAATTGAGACTTTCTTAGGAATTTTTTTAGTGTATGAAAGCACGAGACTTCCAGCCCTACTCAATACTTCTCATTCTGTCTCTCTAGGCTTGGACTATATGCCTGTAAAGAATGTTTGTTGATTGACCTATTTAACACTGAAATCATATCACAGACTCTCCAGATACTGATTTCTCTGCTTCTGTTTTGTTTCTTTTATTTTCTTTGTATCCTGTCTTACTGGGACTACTGTAGCCTGTGTTCATGTGTAAACTGGATTTTCACTCCACAGAAGGTCTTCTGTTCCTGTCCAAGGAATGTGTAAATCTCATCAGACTAATTGCACATAGGCTAGGTCAGGACCCTGAAAGATGAATGCCAAGATCTGTTGGATACAGTCCATAGCAACCCTGTGATGGTCAGATCAGGAGGGGCATTAAATATAGAGATTAAAACTTCACTCTCCAGATCCCCTGCCACTGTCCTGTTCTTTGAGAAAATCACGACAGTGTTTTGCCATTTCTATGAATCACCTGTTGTTTTCATGACAATACAGCATTTTTTGGAAGATCTTGACATGAAGTTCCACTGAATTTCTTTAACCAACTCCTTTCCTTGGACTGCTTTTGATTTTAGGATGTCAGACTTTTTAAATCCGATACACTTCCTTCTTCAAATAAAATGTATTCAGCTACACAAATCTCTGAAGTCTACCAAACACCCAACTTGTATCATTGAGGACACCCTTTAGAATCATAGAATCACAAAGGCTGGAAAAGACCTCCCAGATCATCTAGTCCAACCATCCACCTACTACCAATATTTCCCCTCTAAACCATGTCCCTTAGTGCCATATCTAAACACTTCTTGAATATCTCCAGGGATAGTGACCCCACCAGCCTGTGATTCTGAGATTCTGGACGATTCTGTGACCCCCACAGCCTCGCCAAAGCCTTCTTTCAGTAGTTAAGTAAGTAGTTGTAGGAAGCAGTAAGGTCTCCTCCAGACTGAACAATCCCAAATCCCTCAGGTGCTCCTCTGAGATGTGCTCCAGATCCTTCACCAACTTTGTTGCCCTTCTCTGTACATGCTTCAGGGCCTCAGTGTCTTTCTTGTAGTGAGGGGCCTAAAACTGAGCACAGTACTCCAGGTGTGGCCTCACCAGAGCTGAGTACTGGGGGATAGTCACTTCCTTGCTTTAGAGGTGTCCTGTAGATCTTTCAACCATTCTCCCTTCCATGCTCTAGAAGTTGTGACTAGCCGTACATTTCTTAGCAGAGCTTGTTAAGAAATCTGTGGGTGAGAAACTCACAAACTATCAGCAGAACAAAAAATTTAGCAGAAGGTGCACATAAAGACACATGCAAGTGTGCAAGAGCAGGGTGTCAGGAAATTGAATACAAAATGTTGAACGTTTCCAGAATGATAGAATTCATGCAAAACAGAGTGTAAAGAATGCCAGTACCACCCATGAACATACCAAACTACAAGCAGAGCTCACTGCAGTGTCTGTGCTTGTCATGGACGTGGCACATTTTCAGTTGAACTTCTTTGATGCCTTGTGTACTATAATCTGAAGCCTTGAAACTACACAGAAAACACATTTAGAGTAGTGTGCCTTTTCCTAACTTGTGACCAGCATAAACTGCCAAGTACATCAGGAAAAAAAAAACTTTTTTAAAAGCGTATAATTAATTGTAAAGAACATTAGGGGAAAAATTGAATCAAGATAAAAACAAGAGGTTAGTTTTTGAAAAAAAGACATATTCTCATCAGATTTCAGCTATTTTTAAAGCCTGTTGGGTATTTATCCACATAAGAATAATTCTAGTTAATAAGTATAGTCCTTTAGGACTTAAGATGTTCGACTTCAGTCTAGAGTGTGTTGAAATTGACTTAATTTCTCTATGAATCAGTGGCTTCTTTGTTTCTTTTTAATCGTTGTGCCGCAGAGATAAACAAAGAGGGCTGCAATGGCAGCTGTGGAAATGTATGTAGAAAGTTACTGTTTGTTTGTCATTAATCGTTTCCTGCATTTGAAATTGCACAACAGCCGAAGGTGCCAATAAGGCTGCTTCCTGTATTAAGCAGTACTTGCAAAGTATGATGGTTTTTGAAGTATTTGTCATCTAACTCTCAGGGGGGAAAAGTAACATATGATAAAGAGATATTATTTATTACAAATTTTCGTTATGATATTCATATTTTTACCATCTTTTTCCAATCTCACTTTACTGTAGAACACTTTCTTTCTTGCATTTTTTGCTCTCTGTTGTTTTGTGTTTTTTAACCTGCTGTGGATTGAGCTGAAACTTGTCCACATTTACAAGGAAGGTTAAACAGTATCCAGTAGTGTCAATAAAGCAAGGAGCAATGCCATTGCTGAAAGGATGGGGAGTGTCCTGCATAGCATTTTCCACACTTCCGAGCAGTATCCTCTTGACCTTCACTTTTACTATGAGACAGTCACTTTTATCCGTGTGCTGAGCATTCTATCAGAATGGTCACATCGTTAGTAAGCAAGATGTGCACACAGGAATGGCTGAGGATTGACTTTAGAGCCTGTTGTGCTTTACCAGCTTTCTGGGTTCCTTTATATTTGGGAAAGCTGAAGAAATGCTCATTTTCTGCAGGACCTGCATTTGAGAGCTTTTAAGGAAAAATAAGTGCTTAGCCACAAGTTTACTGAATGCTTTGCTGAGCAGGATGGCTTGGAGGTATAAGGGAAACGGAAAGGTGGGTTTTGAGTATTCCCAGCCCAGGCTTTGCTGCATTAATTGTATAAACATAAGACTGATTTTTAAAAAAGTGATTGTGCCCTAAAGAGAAAAATGTAACATCAGAAACAGTTACCATAGATACCAAAAGGAGGCTTGAATGTGCAAAGCAGGCCTCTGTTATGAAAAGTTTGGAAAATAAATAATTTTGTTTTCAGAGTGCCAATATCCTTTTTCTTTTCCCAAAGAACTATATAATGAGCAACTGAAAGTGTTTTTTAGCACCGCAGGTCAGAAGGTCAGAGCCTTCCATAGGTAGGTTCCACAGATGTGCATTCATCTGCGCTTCCCTGTAAAAGCACTCTTGTGTGAGCTGCAGAAAGTGTAAACTTCATGCAAGCAATGCATGCATCCTCTGAGATGTCACACATAATGGCATGTGATGTCAGCGCCTCATCCAGGCTTCTAAATGCATTGTTTAAGTTCAGCAGAGTACAAGAGCAGTGATGTTGAGTCAGCTCCTGCTCCCCTGTCTGTGCGAGTGCCCAACCCAGGTGTGTTACATAGGGTGGGGAGGGTAGAATGACAAGACAGGGTAAAAAGTTGAGGTCTTCCCTTTTACGTTCTCCAAGCAGTGTAAAGCTTCAGAACACTTCGCTTTCAAAAGCATGAGATAGATTTTTTTCATCCATGAATTTGTCTAGTTTACTTTTAAAGCTGTGTAATTTTTTTCTTGCACCTTCTGTCAAAATTATTACTTCTTTTTTACTGCCCTGAGGTCCTGCTCCAGTACCTAATCTTGTTTAACTTCAGAGAAAATTAAGAGAGAGAACAATGTCAACATTCCTATCACAGGATCAGACATCTCAGATCCAGCTAATGCTCTTTGACTATGCTTCAGAAGCTGGAGATCAGCTTCTTCAGCAACTGAAACCTGGCAGATTTAAAGTAGGTTTATGACATTACGTAGTTACAGTGAAATCATTAAAGTTCTGTATTGTAATTATGAATGATTTCACGTACTGGCAAGACTGCACAGAAGCTGACAGGACGTGACTGTGGTATCTCTCTGTAGTCACCCTCACTCTCACTCATTCTCTGTTGTTCTTTTTTCTAGCCAGTCATCTGATTTTGGAAGTGAGGACTGTTCTTTATTTTCAGGATCTTGTCAGCCTCTCAGTCTGACTCTTATAGATGGGGTGGATATAAATTTCACCTTCAGGCAGACCAATTAGTTTCTGTAATTGACTAGGAAGTATCCTGATGACAGCTCTCTGTTATACACAAATGCTAAAAAACATAAATACTATTTCTCTCATCAACATTTTGCTTTATGGTGTTAAATTTTAAGTAGCAGTAATAAAAGGCTTATATAGATCAGTATATGTAAACTAAATATCACTGATCAAATGTGCAGTATTTAAAAGATAAGGCTGTTTCTTCTCTACCGTGTTGAAGTTGATTTTTCTGATGAGCAAAGAACTATCGTGAAGAATTTCAACAGTTTGCCTCCTCAGATAATTTGTTTGGAGAAGTAAACACTCAGATTTATTCAGCACAGTTTAATTCTTCATAAGAAACAGTTTGAAACTCCCGTTGAAGCTAATCTGTGCTGTCTAGCTGATAGATAACTGTCTGTGATTTTATTCTGGAAAGCTTTTGAAGACTGAAGTTTCTAGCTGCCTTAGAAGCTTAGTGAGAGGAGTTTATCTCGGACATTGCTTAGAGGGATCCAAGCCATGAAATCACCTAACTCGGTTTGTTCTGCAGAAAGAGACAAGGAAAAAAAGAGCCTTCATACAAGGATTAATGTTAGTACCATTTACTTCTCAGTGCACATTTTATGTTTAGATGCCATTTATAAATATCTTATTATCATTTGTTAAATTCTATGACAATTTATGCCATGTCTGATGACTGTAATTCATGCATTAAACATGCACACGTATTTTAACAATATTTGCATCTTATAATATGCTTTGAAACGACTTGTCATAGAATCATCGGTTAAACATTTATTTTGCAAATGCATTTTGTAATATGCTGTGGTAATAAACTATAAAAAGTTGTCCCACCTTGTAATATTTTCAGATGGATGAATAATGCATAACAAATTCTACCTTCGTTTAAAATATGACCTCTATCTGATGAAATCTGATACATTGTCTGGATTTATGGTGATCACCGAGTTGCGTGAGGTGCCGTCAGTCTGCTTTTTGATTAATTTCAGTAGCTGATAAATATGAATTCATCTGTAAATATTTACAAAATAATATTGTTTCCTTTTTAAAAATTGTATCTTATTTTGTTTTTCTCCAACTAATTAGTGTAGAATACTGTACCAATCCCCATCTTTCTGTGAACTGATTTTCATTCAGGTCATTTCTGGAAATTCTATTCAATTCTGAAATCGATTATCAAAATGGTGATTGTTACCTTTGCTGGCTGGCTAAGTTTGTCATATGTTTCTAACAAGGCCAGCCTTATGTCACGTCTAATCTTATATTCTGTGTAAATCTGAAAGGTATATAATATTTGAAAAGTTTGTACGGAACTATTACACAATGTAAAGCATGAATTTAATATTTGCTACTTATGGAGCTATATTCAAAACAAAAATTTGTTTATTTAGCTATGGCCATGAGAGTCAGTCTGGTGAGTATCTGTCTTCCTGAAGCATCAGATTTTTTCGATAGTTTTTTTTAATATGCATGTTAGTACCTAAAATTCCATGGCTGTTTCCTCTGTCCATATTTGTGTGTGTGTACACATGTGTAGATTGTAAAATTTTCTTTCATTTTGTTCCAGAGAGAGTTTTTCTTCAAAAGTGAAGGAAGGGAAGGGAATTTGAGGGTTGTTCTTTTCTTCAGGTAGCATATAGGATATTTGGCTGCGAGGTGTGTTTGTCCTGTGATAGAATGAAATGACTGAGGCTTTCAACGGCGTTCTTCATTCATACCTGAATGAAAGCTAAAGTGAATGCTGTTTTTCTTTTGCTGTTAATCTGGAGTAAGTTTTAGGGTATTTCATCTACCTGATGCAGGCTGAATTTATGAAGTCAGTACAGAGTAGTCTGTTTTTACATCTGTTTAACATAAATACAAGTGACTGCGTGGGGCACATACCACTGGGAAGTTTGTTAATTGATGCGTTGGAAGTGGGATTTATTTCACCAAACAATAGATGGTTACACCTTGTCTCATCCATTTGCTGTAACAGTTCAGGCTTGAGAGCCTCGTCATCATTCATAATCAGGACACTTCTAGTCAGCACATTGTTGTCAGTGCATTGTCAACACATTTTTAAGGGATAAATTTGGATATCTAATTAGGATTTAATAAAGTGAGCCACAGAAATTACTGTTTTTCTCCTTTGATTATATAGGTAACTTCAAATCACTAACTCAAGTCACTAACTCAAATGTCCTGTCTTTAGCATAGGCTTTCTGCATTGAACGTAGTGATGTCCCCCATTTTAATTTTTGTTGGTTTTTTGCTTTCTTTCCTAATAAATTACTGCTTATGAAATGAGCTGAGCTCACTGTCAGTAGAGCCTTTCTCTTTACACTTTGAGCATGTCAGACTACATTCTACATAGTCAAACATACAGTGTTGAGATTGAATAAATTGTTAGACCATTTATGGTGAAAATGATTAATTCAACTTCAAATTATTATTTTTTGTTATTGTTTCTCATCTGGGGAAGGAGAACAGCTAATTCCAGTTGGGATATGGTAATGTGGCATCTATCCTATACCATCGAGACTGGAGAATAGTAGTTCTGTGTGAGATTACATGCATTCATGAAACTTCAGACTAGTTCTCAGATGTATGTACTGAAAATGAATTGGTAAAGGTTATTTATTTAGTGTTCTATTACAGATACTTTAGCCACCACTTCTCCTATTCTGTTGAGATAGTCTCATAGTTTGAATATTTGCTATATTTTTCTATTAAAAGAAAATAAAATGCAACATTCTAATTCTGATGGATTCTAGAGTTATTTTTTTAAAAAGAAGTCTATAGCATGTAACAGTTTCAGTGGATTTCTTAATGTTTCACACTATTTGAATATGACAAAGTGATACAGTATCTTGATAGTTTCTTAGTTCTCCTCTACTGTATTTTCACCTATTATCAATCTCATTAGGATTGCACAAGAAATTAAGTAGATAAGTAAACGACGTAATGGCAATTTCTTCTTTTAAGTTTGCACAGAGATTCCACCCTTCACTGTATTTTTGCTATCTCGGCATTCCCTCATCTATGTACGATATCTGTGCTTTTGCTGTAATTTGTCTAACTCAGAATTTCTGTAGTTTGTATTTCAGTGCATTCCTTCTGCTCTTGGAATTGTTTTTCTTTGTATCAGATACAGATTTGCCTACGGTCTAAAAGTCTGTTTGCACATTGCATGTGTTTGCTTATACATGCATATGTACAGAGGCTCTCTTTTCACTGGAAGCCACAGGGAAAGGACAAAGGGCACCAAGTATCACTGCACTTGGAGAGGTTTTGTCTTCATGTAAAAAAATAAACTTTTTACAGTATAAACAATCATTCCTGGGAACAACCTCCCCAGGGATCTGGTAGGACCCCCATCACTGGAGATTTTCAAGATGCAATTGGACAGGGTGCTAGATAATCTCATCTAGGCTTGCTTTTCCCATGAAAGTCTGGACCCGATGGTCTTTTGAGGTCCCTTCCAAACTGGGCTGTTCTGTGATTCTGTGATTCTAAGAACGTATTTACATTAGCAGATGTCATATGCGATACAAGTACAGATAATAAACTGCAGTGTCGTTTGTAGTGCACTTTTCTCAGCTGAATTTGCCAGTCTGTTTCCTTCTGTTGTTCTGAACTCCATTCTTAACACTAATTTCCTAGGGTTTTATTTTCTGTTTTCTCCTATTTTTTTAGCTCTTGCATGTCAGTTCTCTTCCCAAAAGCACGGTGAATTGTGAGACAGAAGGGGGAATATTCAATCCAAAATTAGTGACAAATTCAGCATCATACAACAGTATGGATCTCTGGCCAACAGTAGGATCTTTATATCACAGGTTAAGAGAAGATTTCACCTACCTTGTAGATCACACGCTTGATTTAAGCCCTAGGAGATTAAGATTATAGATTTTCAAACTACTGTACTAAGATGCGTTCCAAATAATTTTGAAGTTATTCTAGTATTTCTGAGTACCTTTTCTGTGAAAAAATTATCAAACTCCTCAGACTTAAGTTTTAATCAAAAAATTAAGGAAAAAACTCTGTGGTGAACTTTAACACAGTTTAAGGTTTTTAAACTACCTTTTATTTTATATACATTTGCTACATACATGATGATGTGATGTTGTATAAAGGTTTTATTCTAGTTTTGTTTGGGAGAATCTGCATAAATCACATGTGGTTTCCCCATCTGTGAATAATGTGGCAACTCCAAACTCATGCCAATGAAAGCATCATACTATCATATAATGTACTGTATATAACATACATATACACTTTTAATGAGGTAGATGATACTCGTAATACTGAAAGTCGCTTCCCTCCAAGATTGAAAAATGACCAAAAAATAGAGGTCACTTTTCACACCTTGGGAAAAATAGATCAAGAAATTAAAACTCCAATCAGTACCTATAACCCTAATATGTATTTTAATATGCTGCAGCTTCAGTTACCCTCAGCTGAAGCTTCTCTATTTTAGCTTACAGGGTCTTGTGACCTCAGCCCATAGCAGAGTTTCAACAGTAATAGCGACAGACATCTTGGATAAATGTAAGTGAATTTTTTCCTCATTTCTATAGTTTCTGTCCCTCACGTTCACTTTTGGAACTTTGTTTTTCACTCAGGGTGTAGACAACGTTCCTGGCAACACTTCTGTTTTGTGCCAAGTGACAGAATTGTGTCGCAGTAGGAGTGAAACAACCAAGTGATACTTCTTGCTTTTCAAACACCATAGGATCAGACTCATCATGTGCATTGGAAATACCAGTGGGATGGCTATGCAAACTTTGTTTTAGCTGTTACAGCTTGCAATAGTTTTCATGATCAAACATGATAATCTGCAAATAAAGAAGTAATACATAGTCTTTGGTCATATAATCTTATTTTGGCTAATGCTAAGGTGAAAAATAGGAGAATTCAGAAATTATTTTTCCAGTAAAAGGTTTATCTTCTTCAGTCAGCTTTACCATCGCAGTTCTGCTTCAAGTCAGATTGTAGTAATCCATTTCCCAAACTTAGCTATTGCTTAAGTCTGCTGTTGAAGCTGGGAAAGTATACGCATCACACATAATGTCTGGGTAACAACTTCCAGAACATGAGATAAAGAAGGAGGCATCTGTGCAGTGTGGATTTCTGAGGAATACGAAATACAGCAGATGCTGTTGAAATCAGTGTTTTTTCAGCAGTTGTTACGGTGCTGAAATAGTGGCTGCTCTATGATCCTGTTTCAAACAGAGGAAAATAAAAATATGGTTATCCATTTGGAAAATTCTGTCATGTATGCTGGTAGCCTTATGAAGCTGGCATTTAGTAGTAACCTAGAAGTCATACCTGAATGTAGGTCTTGGCTAGCATTTATTCCTGAATTGACCTTTACCAGAATTCACCATTTGAGAATAATGTGACATCCCTGACCTGTTAAGTAACTATGTCACCCTTCTGTCTTCTATTTGTTCATAAACATAACTATGCATGATACACTCTTTAAAGTTTTAAGTTTTTCTTTACATGGATAGGTTGTGGTTGCCTGGTAGCACTGTAGTTAAAATTGTACCTTTATATGGTCTCAGGTGGTTGTTCAAATGCAACCTGCACTCTTAATGTGGTTTCATAGGGTGTGTCTGTAATGAACTACGTGAAAAGAAAGCAATACGCGCAGTAGCTAAAGCTAGCAGAAGCGAAGCTGCCTCCATCCATCCCTCTTACAAGCACATCATTCAGAGGTATATAAGGGGAGGTCTTGTTTTTTTACCTGCAAACCCAGAGCCAGCTCCAAAATTATTAAAACTTTGCATCTTCTCGCAACTATGCATTTATATTAATATCTTCATAATTATTGTGACACCAAATCATCTACAGCAGGATGCAGTAGATCTGAATGTAAAAGGTGCATGGAAAGCAGTTTGTGAATATCTCAAATGTCAGTATGTCTCAAACTTCATTTTGCAACATAGATGGGATGGCGGTCGTTGTATTAGCTGCACCCAGAAATCAAGTTGTAAAATAAATTGCTTGTCCAGAACCCATTCTTTTTATTAAAACGATATGATGTAAGAAGTATTTGCTTGGCTCCTAGTTACTAAGAAACAGCAGGAATGTACTGGGTCATGAAGAATAATTCCTCAAATTTCTTTGAGTACACATATTTAGTTGAAAAAAGCATGCAAACCTTGAGAACTGATGTCCTCAGTGATAAAAGTTTAATAATAATTATCATAAATCTTCATTTAATTTCAAAAGAAGGTTTTCTTACACTTGTCGTTACATGACTGAGTCAATGAGAGACCTCTGAAACCACAGGCAACAGGAAAAATGCACAGATTTTAAATGAGTGTGAGAATACAATAAAAGATGAATTTGTGAGGGATTTTCTGGAATAAGCACTGTAATGGTATCAGTTTCAAAAACAGATATATCTATATTCTTGTCAAATATCAGTTATGTTGATGTAGCCATGTATGCTAACATAAAATCATTACCACTACAAGCTCAGTCCTGTATTTTGTTATCTATTTGACACTGTAGTTTATGTGACATCTCCGTCCCATTAAGTGATATGATCCTTTTGTACAAGAATGATCCTCTGCTTTGATAACTGTCTCAGTCTTGTAACAACATCAAGCTTATTGAAATAATAGAATGATAATGTGATTCTATATGTCTTGTTAAAACAATATTCCCATGATAATGGACAGCTAAAATGTGTTTTATTTCCTGTTTTTATTATTTATTTAGCCCTTCCAATTATTTTTGAGCTTCACAGAAAGACCAAAACTTTGGGTTTTTTTGCTGTAATGTGTAGCATGTTTAGCATTTGGCTGAGTGTAACACTGAGGCTTCAATATCTCATTATTTAACACTTTAGCGTGTTAAACAAAGACTGTGAAATACAGTAGAAAGCAGTGTGTAAATATATGTCAGAGAGAGCATAGTGGAGCATTCTTAGAGGTTGTATGTTATGAAAAGCTTGCTGTAAAATGTTTTAAGATAGTCAAAAGCCAGGTGCTTTGAAATCCAGCCTGCTAATCCATTTCGCCAAACAGACAGAACATTACTTACTTTGTATGTGGTACAGACTTCTAGGAATTTTCACACAGTCATGTTTCCAAATGTCTGGTTAGTGCGAGAAAGAGGTATTTGTGCATGATAAAAAATGTAAACTATCTCTGAGGATTTTGTAGTGACAGTGAAGTAACAAAGGTACTGATAGCGTTACTGGCATAAATACCTAGTGATCGTTCTTTGTAATTGTCTTTGCATCCTCCATGTATAAAAGGCAGAGAAATGTTAAGACATTTAATAAGGCACTGAAGTGCATCCCTGCAGTATACCTTACTGCAAATGTAAATTTTTTAAAGCCTGGAATCTTCTTCCTTTTAATGTTCCATGCACAGTGAGGTCTAGCTGGTCAATGCAAGATGGAAGTTATGGAGATAGATAGTTTTGTCAAAGATCTGTGCATCCAGAGCTCCCTCAGTTTGTTTCCAAAAATCATGCATCATGCCATCACCTGCAAAGTCATGGAGAGATTATAGTCATTCATTTCTCTCTACCTTTCCATCTTAAATTCAGATACATCCTTTGATTTCCTTCAAAATTGATTTGTTTTAGAAAGTACTTCAGGATGTCTTATATGAAGCAAAACTTAGCAAGAATATGGCTTTAGCCTCTTTAATGAGTTTGCCATTCAGAAACTCCCAGTGATGACTGGATCATAGCTGCTCAGAAAAAACAGACAGATAGAGAGATGTGTATCCGCACATCTAACTCCTAACTCCTTCAGCAGCTCTATAAACAAGAGTATTCCAACAGAATGTCTCCTTCTCTAATTACCTGTATGGCCTAAATGCATTTTCCTTCCTTCTTCGGGTAAATTTTGCTTTAACTTCCTGATGTTTGTTACCATTGTTTAATATTTGTATAGCCTTCATTGGGTTTACAGAGAAAATAAAGGTACCCTTCATTAATGAGTTAGGTAATTGTCCTCAACTCCTGTTTTTAATCTGTGAGTTGACCATTCAGAGCTCTTATTTTCTTCTCTTTAAATTTTCCGTCTAGCCCTTGTGATGTGTAATGTGAAGTGAAAGCACATAACACTCCTCAAATGGAATAAGCTGGATTTTCTTCACAAATTTTGTAAAATTATATTTTGGCCTCTGTAGGTTTTGCCACAGTGAAGAAAAGAAACTATCCCTCTGGAAAGCCAGTGTAACAAAAAAACTGAAATATTTTAGCAGCATCAATACAGTTGATCTGACAATAAGTACTAGAGCTTTATTAACATTACAGCCCTTTTAATTATTACTTCTCACCGCTAAATCAGTCTGGAATTTGTTCCATTAATTCTGTATCAAAAAAAGATTTTGACAAAGGTGAAACATTTTGACATTTTTCAACAGATTTTTAACACCAATCTGTTGAAGATGTGTAACGTCAATACTAGTTTCATCTCAAAACAAAACTTTCATTTTGAAGTTTCCTCACTAGTATTTTATAAATTTCTATTATAAAAAAAAAAAAATGATTTTCAAGGGAAAGAAAATCTGAATATGAAAAATTAACAATATTTTTAATCCTTTAGAATTGCTCATGAATCAGAGGAGGTCCTTTTCATGGCACTGATTATTGCTAATTTTGTATAGCTTTGAATTGGACTATTTTTCAGCATTTGTGGGCAAGAGGGAAACAATTCTGTAGCATGTTATCTGTATTTTTATTTTTGGTTTATGAAACTCTATAGCTCTGAAATTGCTTTCTGGAAGGAAAATAATTGTTCAGTTATTAATTTTAATTTAAAGGCAGATCTCAGCATCTTCTCCAAGATTTGAAAAGTTGTGAAAGTTCTGGTAAATCTTAAACAGCAATACTTAATTTTTTTCTTAGAAGGAGTATTGTGAGCACTTTATGCATGTGAACTATAATACTGTCATAAGTCAAAAATGTAATAATGTATGTGATAGTGTATTTAAAGTAGTTCTTCCAGACTTTCTTCTCCCAGATCTTCATTTGCTGTGGCAGTTCTATGGCAACCAGTTGTTGTTACTGTTGCTCTTGGTAGCAAAGCCAATGCCAATTTCATCTTGGTACTGTTTTCAGAGTTGGATCAGATCTTTAGGTACAAACAGATATATATTTGTGAGATAGTCATAGTCAGGCATAAACATAGAGGAGGAAGCTTTATTTAATATTTAGCCAGAATTTAATAGCAGAGTAGTATTGAAAATAATTTGTCTTTTTTGTTACAAAGTGTTCATTTTGACAGTAAATTGCATCATTTTTGTCATCGTTAATCATGTCTTTGCAATTTGCACGGAGATTTTCGTACTAGCAAGGACATGTCTACAAACAACAATTGTCCTTAACTGATGCAAAGGAAATCAGAAGTCAAGTAACTTCTGGAAAGTAAGCAAAGTAAAGCACTGGAATAGCTGGAGGCGTTGTGGAATCTCCCTTACTTGAAGACTGCAAAACCGTTTGGGGCAAACATCTGTCGCAAATGAAACAATTTATTCTGCTTTTGAAAACGGATTGGGTTTGCTCACTTGCCAAGGTGTTCTCTGTTGTTTTGTTCTGCGGTTAACATAGTAATGCTTTTGAGAAGGAGTATTTTTATTTTAGCTTATTTCTTTTAATGAAATAAAATTCAAATTAGATAGCTAAACACTGTTTACAGTAATTATTCCTATATGTATAGCTAGTGTACTTAGGTTTGTTTGGGTTGTTTTTATGAGTAATTCAAACAGTATGACTAAGAAGCTACATCTATTATTCTCAAAACAAAAATCTGAATTTTATTCAGACAATCTCTTGGTAGTTTCTTTGGAAATTCCCACTTTTACGTAAAAAAATGAGAGGCAAATAGAAGTTTATACAGATTATCTTTATTCACATAGGTCTATGCACTTCCTACTCCAGTGAGTATGGTGCCAGTAGTTATCCAAAGTGGAATAATTAAGAGAAAAGACAGAACTTCTATCAGTTAACCAACCCTCCAACCTAGTTGGACTCTGGAATGCAGGTTACTACCGTGGTTTTGGCCCTTGTCCATGTTCTCAGTTATGATTGGAAGGGAACACAGAATTGCTTTTTGTTTGTTTGTTTGTTTGCTTTGTTTTGTTTTGTTTTTGTTATTCCAATGTGCGTTTTTTATGGTGTGCACTACTTTAAATTCAGTGTGTGTTCTATATGGGACTCTGTTTGAAGATTGCTGCTTCTGTATCTGAATGAAAGGGCTTGTAGATCCAAAACAATTTTGTCTCTTGGTGAGCTTGTTAGAGCTACTTATTTCTCTGCAAATGTTGCATTATAAGAACTTTGAAAATGTGCATACTTTTTGTAGCCATGGGGGTGCTGTATATGTTTTTCTGACAATCGGTCTCCAATACGTAATAAATCACAGTTCTCATCTTCTTCTGAAAGGAAAAATAATACTTTTATTTAATAAATGTGTAGTTACATTCTTAAAAAATACATTATTGAAGTAATATGTAAAATATTTTAAGGCAAGTGAATGAGGTTATGATCAAAATGCAATAATCAAACTATTATACATATACAAAACTGGAGAAATGTGTTCCTAGGCGTTATGCCATCATTGTGATTCATCTTTAGAATGAGTTAGCTAAAATGAAAGTACTCTGCCATTTTTATTTAAAGATCCATGCTTAAAATGACTAATTTTATAGCATGTATTTTCTGTTTATGTGCCTATCAGTTTTAAACAGCCTTTTAAATGCAAATATGTGATGACAATTCTATATTCTGTGTCATTTCTCCACTAGAGTTTTTCATGCTATTGGAATAATCCCTGAACAGATATTTATAGAGTTTTTACTGTTATTTTGACAAATCAGACATCATTATTAAAATGATAAAAGAAAGTAATTTTAATACTTTTTGCACTGGAAGTTCTAAACTTTTTAAAAAATACATGTTTCTCAACTCTACTTTAGTAAACCTTTTACTGAAATTGAGTCTTTTCACTTTTTTTTTTTTTGGTGTATATATTAAGAAAATTTGTACTTGGAACTTGTTTTTAAAGAAGTATATCACTAGTTTTCCATCATTACCGTTCCTTCTGTCATTTCATTGTATGTCTTTGTATGAGGTTGTGTGTTCCAGTGCGGTAATTTCTGAATATCACATGCTCTGCCAGTACTAAATTTGGCTCCCATTGGAGATAAATAGATTGCTTTGCTGTACTTTTCAATATGAACAGACTCAGGCTTATTGTCTGTGGTATGTGTAGTTTGCAAACACTGATGCCTTGCTCCAGACAATGTGCTCACAAAATGAAGAGTTGGGAGGATTTCAGCTTCAGATCTGAGCGGTGGCTGAAGAGAGTGCTCTGGTTTTGAAAGACAGCTGTAAATTTGCCTTATCTCTTAAGTAGTGCTTCTTAATTTGGTAACAGATGTAGGCATCAATTTAAGCTAAAAACAGAGACTGAGAAGACCGAATATGATGTTTCCATAGTCTTGAACAAAAAAAGTCATTGGCAGGTGACATAGAAAGACAGTGAAAGGACAGAGACACTCACCTGTGTCTAATGAAGGAGGTGACATTTCAGTAAATGGAAAATGTTTAAATGTATTCTGTAAGTTGGCAGTCTCCCAAGATTGCTGATGGAAGTCTGTTTGGGGAAAGGAGCAGCTATAGAAGAAAGCTTCTTTGCACTGTTTTGAGCATTTTGAATCAGGGACCGGTCCCAAGCCTGATGGAAATGACCAGGCAGGCAGAAATGTCCTGCTGCTGGAGTCATGGGCTTTTGCTTCTTCTAGATCTGTTCTTGGCATTTATTTCCTCCAGTTTATTTGCAGAGTCTCCTTATACTTTTAGGATGTGTCTGTGCTAGTGGGATTACTGATTTGGATCTTCCAAGCTTGGCAAACAACTCCTGGTACACAGAACAGGGAATTGAAAAGTTAGTTTTCTTGTTTTACTGCCACTCTCACCCTGGAGCCCTGTGACATTCCAAATGGACTACTAAACAGTCCAGATTCGTTCTACATAACCTCAAGGCATTCAACTTTAGATACACACGTTTGAAGCAGAGTCTCACCTTTGTGTGTTATAGAGAAGAGAGATAGATATGGACAGTGCAGATTTGACGTGAACTGGATCAGTCCCCAGCTTTGCATATTGTCTTCTGCTGCCTGGAGGAAGTGCCCAGGGCAAGTAGACATGTCAGTCAGATGCTTAAAACTGTTCAGCACAAACCTGGCATAAGAGGCAACTTGCTCGTGATAAGATGGTATGAAATTATTAAAATGAATATTCTAATGTCTTTGTCAGGCTCAGATACCTAACAGATTGCTCCCTGATGTGATGCTTTTGTACATTCATCTGAAACATCAGCTGTGGGGACAAAGAGAGAGAGATTTTGCTATGACAAACTCATGGTTTAGTTGGTGTTTCCCATTGGATCTCATTTTGCTTTTGCAGTTCTTTTTCCGATGTTCATAAGCAGTTTATTAACTGACACAACATTTCCTTATTAAAGTTAACAAAAAAAATGAGTTACAGTTCTGTTATTCTATGCTACTTACTTAAGAATTAGGCTAAAAATTACTCAAGTTAATAATACCCATGTCATCCCTTACCAAAGTGCCTCGTGATCCCATAAAAGATCAGAGGCAGAAAATTCAGTATGTACACCAGGACAGGCCTGACTGCAGTTCTCAAACACTGAATTGTCATGCAGATAACATGCTTGTATGTATGATAGATAGCAAAACGATAGCAGGCATGCAAAAATGTGTATTTTGTATGCAAGCTTGGTTGTATTTTATGTAGAACGGAGTCCTCACATTCTTGTGATGCATCATGAGAACGTGAAATACCTCAGTGGGCTCTAGTTGGTCAGAGCATTCAAATGAAGGGAAAATTAGGTGCACATGCAGTTGTGAATGTTTATGCAAAACAGGTATTTTTGAAATAAATGAATGGGAAAATGAATAGGAGATGATCAGTTGCATAAGAATACCATATGTATACAGACATTAGATGTGAGGTTCTGGCAAAGACCCTGAGAGTTTTCAGCTGAAGGAAGTAATGCTAGGGTTGTTTTGGGATGCAGAAGTTCATATGAGACCTTACAAGGAGCCTCGTGGGGCACTGTCCCCCTCAGCTGGAGTTAAAGTTGTAAAAAGTCTGTTACATTTTTGAGCAGCATGATAGCTCAGAAAAAAATAGCCTTACAACAGTCCGTTGTCAATGTGTTACCGCTGCAAATGACACTGCCATGTCACCGATCATGTTTAGAGCATGTTTTCAGACTGGCATTTGGGTTTGTGGTTGTTTCCGGTGAAGGCTGTTTTATTGTTTTGTTGAAACGCGCTGTGGCCTTGACATTATTAAAAGTATCAGCAGAATCTGAGCTGTTCTGTGTCTGCTGTTTAGCAAATAAAAAATAAGAATTATCTTAGCTGTCTATTTGACAGTCATTGCTCATGTTCATATGGGAGTATGCTTTCTGTGGCTTCATACTCTTCTCCAGATCTTTTGAGATAATTTTCGTAAAATGCATCCACGCAACTGGAGAAACGCCCAAACCCTACTCAGAATGTTTTGCATTGGATCGTTTCTTTTCCTTTCAAAAAATCCTGCATATGATATTTCACTGGGACAGTGCCTTAGAAATGAAGTGTGAAGCCCATGTATTAATTCACTAAGGATGCATTCATCCGTTGTCCTCCTATCCAAGAAACCTTGCCTTTCCATCATACACCCCAAAGACACATAAACAATAAAAGTGCTGACAAATTACTCTATACTTCATAGCACTGTTTTTCAAATTTTAATGTAGAGCTCTTTTGAAATTGCTGTAGAAAGTTTAAGATTTACAGAAACGACATGTCTGAGTTGCATGGCTAGACAACAGCATTGTTGTTCTGGTTGTAGTAGTTGCAGCTTCCCTTGACAGTGTTATTTGCTGTTTTCTTGCTTTGTTTTAATTGATGGCCAAAGCTGGACAGGGACTGGCAATCTTAAGAATCAGAAATAAGCAGGTGACTGCCAAGGAGGAAGAGGGAGGATTTGGAACTGAAATCTCTGATGTTCCACTCAAGGTGGCATTGATATCAAAATCATTATGATCCAGGTCTGTTATCTTTCTATCTGAAACTGTCCTTGAGTGGGTTCTTATGTCTGATACGCAGTAGTTTCAAGGAAGAGTGTTCTGTAGCCCATGTATTGGCTCCAGTTTATGCCTGGGGTGCATTATGTGAGCTGGAGATGAAAATTGTTGTCTGCCACTTGGTCACATACAGTTATTTTGCTTCTGGTGACAGTTTCATCTGGTTGCTTGGCGATGAAAAAGTAAATAATAAATTTAAAGACTAGTAAAAATGTGTTTTTGAATACTCAGTTAAAATAGTTATTTTTATTTTCTTAACATCTAATTGATCCCATGATAAGATAGGGAAAATATAAGCAAGCTAATGTACAAATCAGGCGTATAACTATGTGGCCAGACTCCATGTGCATAAAGACCAACTGGAGGAAGCCTGGTTTCCTCCACCCTGTCTTCTCCTTCCTCAGAAAAACTGAGCATTCTACAAGAGAAATTGGCTCAGTGTCTTTTCTACGTCCTGAAGGCCAGGGAAATGGAAGGCTCTCAGTGCTCCTGTGTCCTGCACCGTGCAGGGCTGCCAGAAACAACTGTCTAGTGCTTGTAAAAGGGTATTTTCACTCTTGAGCTTATTTATATCAATTTCTGCTGAGGTTGTACTGTTGACTTCAATAGTCTCTTACTGCATGCTTGTAATTATAAATGCTTAGATGGGGCTCTGGCTTGGGTATTGTCCAGCTTGGAAAATCATAGCACATGGATGCTGATTGTGTATATTTAGTGTATTTAGAAGTATTTAAACTGGCTTGGGTGAATTTTATTAGAAATTTAGAATATCAAATAGCTTTCAGATAGTATGTGCTTTTTTTAAAAAAAAACAAAAACAAAAACAGAAAACAATAGAACCCTAACTCAGCCCCAAACTGTATTTCTGAAAATTTCTAAGGCTGTCTTGTGTGAATCAACGACAGAAATTATCCCATAATTTAGCACAATACACTGATTTTCTCAAACAGCCATATACGATTTTAAAAAAGCATTTTAACTGGTATATATTTACTAAGAATAGTCCACTTCACTCTGATAATAATTCTGCTAGTTCTGAATGGCTGAGCATGTGTAGTCCTCTGCGTCTTCGGTTCTGTGGTATTCAGTAGTGCACCAATGCTTTGTTCTGTGTCA